>NW_027187339.1:9348689-9363758 GCF_028583685.1 Petaurus breviceps papuanus
AGAAGAAGAAGAAGAAGAAGAAGAAGAAGAAGAAGAAGAAGAAGAAGGAAGAGGAGGAGGAGGAGGGAGATAGGGATGAAGGAATAGATGGAGTCAGAGCCAGAGAGTCAGAGACAAAGAATCAGAGAAAGACAGAGACATAGAGAATGATAGAGAGATAGTTTCATTCTTTTCCGGTCAGAATCCAACTCTCTGTTCCACATTTTAAGAGGGAGAATATTTTAAAAGAGGGAAAACTAAGATTGTGCAAAGATTGGAAACTATTTAAATGTGACAAATGTTAAACAAACTGGAGTTATAAAAGCTTGGACAAGAGAAGATTTGTGGAAGGGCATAAAGTCATAGGATCTTAGAATATTAGAGTTGAGAAGTACCTTAGAAATCATCTCATTTAACCCAATATTTTTATACATGATAGCTATCTTCCTATCTGTAATGCCAAGAAGACATTTATGATCTATAAAATGAATGTATGGCCAACAACAGCAGCTTATAGGGCATGAAAGGCAATGGTATGTGGTGTGGAGAACGCTGAACTTCAAGTCAGGAACACCTAGATCTGTGTCCTGTCTCAGACATTCACTGTAGCTAATTGAACCTGAGCTAGTCACTTACCCTCTTAGTCTCAGTTTCCTCAACTGTAAAATAGGGATGAAAATAATACATCCCTCACAAGGTTGTTCTGAGCTCAAATGAATCAATATGTGTTTAGTGCTTTACAAGCCTTGAAATGCTATATGAATTTTATGATCTTGTAGCGAAAATGAAAGCTAGCATTGTATGTTCATATATTTGAGATAACAAAAAGGAATAAGAAGGATACCTCAGTATTGGGTAGGTCCTTAACAAAGGATTCTAGTCCAATATGGATAGAGTCGTACAGTATGAGAAGATGGGGGTGGGTTCCCATCTGGGTAATGGGAGGTACTTTCCAAACTGGGGAAAATCATAGTTTATTCTAAGTAGTCCAAGTAAGTTTCTTCAAATAGTTGGAGGTCTGATGTGGGGAAGAAGGATTAGAGTTTAGTTTAGTTTAAAGGTGTCTGAGAAGAGAACTAGAATTAATATTTAGAAATTGCAGGAAGTTTGGGTTCAATAAGAAAAAACTTTCTAACAATTGGAACTGTCCAAAAAAGTGGAATAAGTTATACTGCTATACTGTGAGCTCCCTAGCTGGAAGCATTCAGTCAGAGGCTGAGTGACCAACTACCTGTCATAGATGCTGTATAGGTGATTCTTACCTTTGTGACTCTGGTCCATCTAGATTTTTCTCCTACCTGTCTGACCATTCCTTCCTTCCTTCCTTGTCTATCTCCCACATCTGAAGTGTGAGAGCTCCTTAAAACTCTGTTCTAGGCCACTTTCCCTTCTGTGAATGTGCTTTGTCTCTTGGTATTTTAATTAATTGTATAAATTTATTTATTCCCTCTATGCAGATGAATTCTTAATCTATAACTCCAAGCATCAATATCCAAATAACAGTAGAACATCTCCATCTGCATCAATTACCAGTGCCTCAAATTCAACATGACCAAAAGTGAACTTCAAGACTGTCTCCCTTTTGGTCCTTGCCTAACTGCTTATTTCTTCAGTTTCTGCCTAAATTCTGCCTAATTCTGCCTAAAATTATGCTAGAGTCAAAAGTGCTTAAGGATCTCTTGCCCTTAAAAATAAACAAGCAGGCTAGCAAACAAAAACATTTCTCCTTGATCCTGACAAACCCTCTACCTATCACCCCCAAACTCTTCTCCCTTTGAATGGTAATTTCCTAAGAAGAATGGTTTGGACCAGATACCACCATTTTCTTCCCACCCCTTCACTGTTTACTTCTTTGTAATGTTGTTTCTGATTCCATGATGTACTGAAACTGCGATGTCCAAGGTTTCTAATGACCTCTTAATTGATAAATCTAATGATATCTTCTGAATCTGCATGAACTTTGATCTTTTTGTATCATTTGATGCTTAGAAACCCAATTTTGAATTGACTGTCCTTGCTTGGATTGTGTGATATTACTCTTTGCTTTTCCTCCTCCTTGTTTGACTAGACCTTTAATCCTTCATTTTCCTGATCCCACCTCAGAAGCATGGGTACTGCTCAAGGTTGTCTCATGTAATTTTTTTATCTTTCTAACATTTTTTACTTGGTGATTTCATCAGCTCCTATGATTTCACTGATAACCTCAATGACTCCTAGATGTCTCTATAATATATAAATATTTATAATTATATACATATAATTATAAATATAAAATAATATAACTCTAATGTCTCCCAATGAACTCCAGTCCTCCGTCTCCAAATGGCTGAGGGACATCCCTTCTGTTTCTTTTACCTATTGTAATTCTACATGTTATTTTCAAATGTAATTCTACATGGTGATCAATCCAACTCTTTTGTGAAGCCTTCTTAGAGCAACCCAGTGGGAAGTATCTCAGTGGCACCTAAAGTTCATCAGGACACAAATAAAACTCATCCTCTTTCCTCTAAGCCTGCCCTCCTCCAGTATTCTCACTTCTGCCAATGACATCACACTCAGTCTTTCCAGTCATATAGTTTTATATCTAATGCCTTTGAGTCAACCTTGATTCTTATTTTTCTGCATCCTTCTCATCCAAACTGTTGTCCTGTCCGGTCTGTCAATTTCATCTCCAAATATATCTTTCATCTATCCCTTGCTCTTTACAAACTGCGGCCCCGCCAGCTTGTACCTTGTATATTGTCTTTTGTCCTTTGTACTCAAAGAGCGCCATGACAGCAGGAAGGCAATGGAATGGTATTCAAGTGAACTGGAGGGTTTTGCAATGGCACCAGCCGCTCACTTTCTCCTCCACAGACATCTGGGTCCAGATATAGATCAGGACAACTGGAGATGACCCAGGATTCAGTGGGGGACCTTGGCCTTTTCAAGCTAAGGCCTTTAACAGGTTTTAGTTTGACTGAAGCAGCACCCATTCAGTGCTTAAGACTAGGGAAGAAATGAGGCAGAAAATAGTCTCTTTACCTAGTCAAAAAAAATCAGTCAGGGAGGGGAAGACTCTTAGGGTTTCTGATCTTTGTCTCAGGTACATACTCTTTCTAATTCATCTTTTTCACAGTTGACACAATCATTTTCCTAATATGCATGCCTGATCATGTGACTCCCTTACTAAAAAAACCTTCAAAAGCTCCTTATTGCCCATATATAAAATGGAAATTCTTTTTCTTGGCATCTAAGTTCTCCGCAACAGTTAGGTTGCAAAGTGGATAGAGCATTGGGTCTGGAGTCAGGAAGATCTGAGTTCAAATCTGATCTCAGATCCTTAGTAGCTGTGTGACCCTAAATAAGTCACTTAGCCCTGCTTGCCTCAGTTTCCTCATCTATAAAATGAGCAAACCACTCTAGTATCTTTGCCAAGTAAACCCCAAATGTGGTCACAAAGAGTCAGACATGGCTGAAATGACTGAAAACAACAAAGTTTTCCATGTTCTGGTTTCAATTTACCTTTCTAACCTTATTTCACACTATTCCTCCTATACTCTGTGTTCCAACAAAACTAGACTCCTCCAAACAATTGCACAAGTCATTCCTCCTCCCTGACATGGACTTCTTCCTTATCTTTATCTTTGAGAATTGTATTTTCCCCTCTCTTCCATGATATTGGGGCTTGTTCCAGTACTGGTTTATTATCTATTATCTCACATATAGGTTCAAGACATTAAATATGAAACATTGGACAAAAAGACCCTACATGAATGTTGACCCATTCACTGCAAGCTTTAGCAGCTGGATAGAGATTCAGGAGAATTGAGTCAAATCAGAAATTCAGGCCATAAACAAACCTTTTTGGCATTTGTATTCTTTGCATGAGCTCATAACCACCTGTGCAAGGGAGAATCTCTCAGAAGTCCAGCCAAGACCATGAATATTGGACTCTTTTCTCTATGAGAACAAGCCCAGAGTCAGACATGGGATGAGTCACATTCTCTTCTCCCATCTGTTTCTCCCTCCTGTGCCCTCTCCCCCGCCCCACAACTAGTTACAATGCTCAAAAATCCCAAAGCACATAGAATTTTGTTGAGTAAGAGACACTGGTTTGTTTCTCTACTGATCACTGCTGTAAAGCCTCCTGAATTAAGGTAGTGGGCCCTTAACCCGCTTCTAAGGAAGGACTTTTCCTGCCAAAAGGGGAAGGGTAGAAAGTCACAATTCTGCTGCCAAGCTGCCAGCCTGATTGGGAGCTGCCACAGCATTATTCTGTTTTAGACACAGATTTGGGGAATTGCAGGACTCTATGTCTCTGTCTTGTCTTGAGGCCTCACTTAATGTATAGAGCATTATTGAATAAGTCCCATCTTGACATACAAATCTTGTATATGAGTCTTGCATAAGACTCTTGTCCACACTTTGTGTTAGATGTTGGGCAAAGTCTAGGCTTTGTCATGATCCTTCATTTGGAGAGGCCTTTGCTACCAAATGCAGTTATTAAAACAGGTAGAAGAAATGCTTCACATCTCCTCATTTTTAAATATCTAGTTTTCAAGAACTAGACCCTAATTCAAATTGCTGCCCAGTGACCCTAATACAAAGATAAAGTCACCTCTACCCAGAAGGTTTCGCTATTCTCCTAACTGAATGTTTCTTTTTCTTCCTTGCATCTTGCCACTCTTCGCCTGGATCTCCCCTTTACCGTCTACTGTTCCCCACCTTGTATTAAACTTAACTGTGCATATGAGATATCCTTCCAATAAAATGCAATTTCCTTGAGGGAAAGGCCTATTTATTAGTTTTCTAACTTTGAATCTTTATTACCTAGGCGCACTGGATAGAACTCAGGGCCCAGAGTCAAGAAGGCCTAAGTTTATATCTGGGCTCAGACACTTACTAGCTATGTGACATTGGGCAAGTCACTTAACCACTGTCTGCCTCAGTTTCTTCCACTGTAAAATGGAAATAATCATAGCATTTACCTTTCAGGATTGATACGAGGATCAAATGAAGTCATATTTGTAAAGTGTTTAGCATAGTGACTGGCATATAATATCTACCTTATAAATAAATGCTAGCTAGTAGTAGTAGTAGTAATAGTATTTTTAGCACACAGTAAATATTTAATGAATTGAAACCAATCTATTCTTTCAATTTAAGTTGAGGACAAAATTGTAGATGCAAGAGAATTAAGGACAAAGAGACATGAATAAACCTAGGATAGAACTCAGGTCTACTGGTACCCAGTCTTGGGCTCTTTGCACTATTCCAACTGGCATGAGAAGACAATCTTCCCAATTATGTAAATCTACTCGGATCTTAGCTCATGGGTCTCAGAGGACAGGAGTTCTGCAAAGCTTCTCTCTGAATCCTGCCTAACCCAAGGTGTTTCATTGAGAGGAATAGCTGTGGGATGAAGAGACTGTTGCTTCCACCTGTATATGGACACTGATGAGGCATGATGTGAAAGGCCTAAATATTCAGCTCATTCCCCTCTCTCTAGTGTCCTCTTTCAAAATGCTAATTTCTCTGGGTCAGGGACCAACTTAAGACTCTTATTAAGAGTTTACTAAACGCTTTCCCTCTTCTGGAAGAGAGAGTCTAAGGTGGCAGAAAAATACGGGTCCTCCTTGTGTGAGGGGAAGGGAGCACCGAGAGAAGATGAAGGGGAACTGAAAGGCGGAGGTGAGAGGCCCTGAAGACAAGCCTGAGCAACTTTTCAACTTTACTGAGGGACAACCTTGAGGCTGTGTTTTGGATGGGCTAAAGTGAAATAATTTATACCAAACCCATTGGTAAGGGTCAAGAGACAGAGAGAGGCAGTCAGCTGAAATAATCAATAGCCCAACAAGAGTAAGTATCAATCAATGGAGATGATGTATATTGACCAATGTATATTGATCAGCATTGACGACCATGAAACACAGGACCATAGTGATCTTAGTGTATTTCTCAGTTTTGATGACATCAGGCTTCGCAATGGCATTGTCCATAAGTAGCCTGGGCTGTTTCAGGAGATAGTGAGCTCCCTGTTCCTGGAGATCATAAGATCTACAATCTAGAATTTACTGGAATCGTCCTGAGGGGTCATTTAGTCCTACTCCTTTATTTTTACAGTTGAGGAAACTGCTGTGTTGGGAGATGCAGCACTTTGTCCAAGGTCAACTCAACAAGCATTTATTCAGAAAACCTACTATGTTCCAGGAAACATCAGAGATCAGAGATTGTATTTGAACCTAGAGCTCCTGACTCCAGGGTCATGATTGTTTCCAATGTGCCCCTGTCTTCAATTAGAAGCCGAATGATCATTTGTATGACATGTTATGGAGAGAATTCTTGTTAAAAGCTCTTTTAGAGAGAATGCATTCCAAATACCAGAATCTATGATTCTATTCATTGAACCCCTACTGCAGGCAAAGCAAGCTTGGAAAACCCACAAATGAAGAGGTAACTCCCTTTTTATGAGGGTCTTCTACTTTAAAGGAAGATTGTCTCCTTCATAAAGGGATTCACCCCAGGGTTCCGCTAAATAGTGAGGTACAGTTAAATGTTTGTCAAGCAGTTAATGATCTGTAAACAGAGGCCTGAGGGATAAGAAAACTTACAGCTGAAGTGGTGGGAATCACCAAGCCAAGTGAAGATTGATCAGAAATGAAGACCAAACATTTCTAAAAAAGATCCTGTGGGCCAGTGTGAAAAAACTAGAGAGTTTTTTTTCCCCAGAATACATTTTATCCACAGTCATTCCAAAACACACCACGTGCTGGATGCTACCACTGAAAAGCCGTGAGATGCTCCTGCCAAAGGTGTAGGCTTACTGCAAGGGCCCTGGCACACAGCTTACAGTCTCCTTAGTGGAAGGGCATGGGAGGAAGTTCTGTTTGGAAGAAAGAGCCCAGTATTAGGAGTCAGAAAGGATGGGGTGAGTTTCACTATTGATTAGCCAGGAAACTTTGGCCTTCGTTCTGACTCTCTAAACTTTCTTCTTCCATTAGAATGTAAACTCTGTTAGGTGATGGGACTGCCCTGTCTGCATTTGCATTCACATCACTTAGCACAATGCCCAACACATAGCAAGAACAATACTTTAAAAATGCTTATTGATTTGACACAAATATGGAATAATAATTACAGCTTCCTTGTTCTCCTATCACTTAAGCACACATACATACGTTCTACTGTCACTGGGAAGACTTTCAACAAGAAAAAGGTGGTTCATGAGAAGGGAAAGCAGTAATCACCAAGAGTCCACATGACTTCATTCAAAAACAGATCATTCCAGACTAACCTCATTTCTTTTGATTGGAAGATCAGGGGAATGGTGTGGATATAAGAACACCTAGATTTTAAGATATACAGGCACTAGGGCATAGAGATACACCATGCCCTACTGGAAAGTCGGAGGGGGGATGGGGAAAGATATGGGAGAGAGCAGATTGGGGGAGGGGGATCACTGTTTTGGGGTGGTGGGTAGGGGAAAAATGAGGAGAAAATTTGTAACTCAAAATCTTGTGGAAATGAATGATGTAAACTAAAAAATAAAAAAAGAGAGAAATGGAAGAAAAAAAGAACACCTAGATTTTAGTAAAGCATTTGACAAAGTCATGTTTCCCTTGTTGACAAGTTGGAGAGATGTGAGTTAGATGATAATACAGTTAGTTGCATTCAGAACTGGTTGAATGACTACAGTCAATACTAGGTTGATGGTTATTGGAAGAAGGTTTCTAGTGGAGTGCCACAGGGCTCTTCCATTGGCTAGGCAATGTTTAATAGTTTTATGAATGAACTGGTTGAAAGAATAGATGATAATGTGCATCCAGTTTGAAGATGGCATGCCATTGTAGAGAGAGTTGAAACAATGAATGACAGAGAATCCAACAGGATCTCTACATACTAGAATGTTGGGCTGAAATAGCTGCTTTCAGGTACCGAAAGGATGTTGTGTTGTAGAAGGGTAGATATTCTGCTTGGCCCTTAGACCGGAACTAAGAGCAGTTTTATTTGTATCTCCATTAGCTCAGTGCTTTGCATACAGTAAGTACTTAATTAATGTTTTTCTCATTCATTTATTCAATGAACAGGAATTACAGCTATAGATTTTGTTTTGTTGTCAAGAAAAACACCCTAACAATTAGAAGTACCCTAAATATAATGGACTTATTCCAGAAGTAGAATAGATAGATAGACAGACAGACAGACAGACAGATAGGTAGATAGATAGATAAATATAAATATATTTTTCCCCACTGGATAGTCTGTAGTGGAGGTTGTCCCCTCTAACTCTTAGACTCAATGATTCTGAGACAATGACCTTCATTCCAGAATAGGAACCCGGCCCTAAGTTTAGCTCTCTCCCAAAGAAAAGAGCTTCTTTATTCAGAGTGAAATTCATCCTGAAGGTTAAGAGTGATGGGAATGGGGAGAGGTCTTGAAGATACTAGTTGTGGACAGGGGCGAGATCAGAGCTTCTGGGATGTGGAAAGCAGAGAAAATATCCCAGAAAAGGAAAGCAGATAACAGGAATGAAAACTTTTAGGCCTTTTCCTCTCTCTCTCTCTCTCTCTCTCTCTCTCTCTCTCTCTCTGTCTCTCCCTCTCCCCTGCCCCTTGGGGCATGCATGGCATCGTGGCATGGATTGGGAGGGATATTCCCTGGACATGTCTTTTCCTGGGCTATGTTTGTCCCTTGGACTTCCCCCCACAGAAAATGCTGTTTCCATGGTTTAGGGGGAGGACAATTTTGCTCTGCAGACAATTTCAATCTGCTTCACTGGCAAAGAGAGAGTCATTCTGACTGCAATTACCACCCACTCACTTGTGGAATAAAGGAAGTCTGAAATGCTGTACACAGTGTCCACCCAGACCTGGCTACAAACTCTGATGTAGGGGGAGAGCCATTAACAGAAAAGGAGATTTCTATGGAAGCATGACTCATTTCTGAGACCCACACCCTTTGCTTTGTAGATTCAGAATATTAAGGAGAAAATAGAAGGAAATCAAGGAAGACCTAGTAAAAGGTTGGACAGTGTATAGCAGAAAATGTCTAGTGAATGGGATCATATGCTGTTAGACTATTAGACCAAGAGAATCCTTGACTGGGGTCTGTGAACTTTTTTTAATATTTTGATAATTTTTCTTTGTAATGTTATATACTTTACTTTGTGCATTTATAAACCTCATTCTGAGAATCACCAGACTGCTAAAGAGGTCCATAACACAAAAAAGGTTAAGAACTCCTGGGTTAGACCATAGGGCCAACCCAGACTTCCCAATAGAATTAAATCAAATA
The DNA here is from genome assembly GCF_028583685.1 of Petaurus breviceps papuanus. NCBI lineage: Eukaryota > Metazoa > Chordata > Mammalia > Diprotodontia > Petauridae > Petaurus > Petaurus breviceps. Next base: position 9,357,945 of record NW_027187339.1, read on the forward strand.
CCAGAGTCTCTCCTCAACTCATTCCCTAGATCTAAATAATGTACAGCCTTGATAGTTGCTATTCAATTGGGTCCAAGTCTTTGTGACCCCATGTGGAGTTTTCTTGTCAGAGATACTGGAGTGATCTGCCATTTCCTTGTCTAGCTCATTTTATAATTGAGGAAACTGAGGTAAAAAGGGTTAAGTGATTTGCCCAGTCTCACACAACTAGAAAATATATAAGGCCAGATTTGAACTCAGGAAGAGGAGTCTTCCTGACTCTAGGACCAGTGCTCTATGTGCCACCTAGGTGCCCTTGATAGCGAACTATCCACAATCATGTCTAATTCAGAACTATTCCTCTCCTTCAGTCGTATCATTCTTTCAGAAAGAAACCAGGCCTGATTAAGTCATTTCCCCCTACTCCCCACCTCCAGCCTTTGCACATTCTCTTCATAATTGTTTTCCTAACCTTCACATTATTGGTTCTTCTTTCTTCTTCAATCCCATTTCCTTGAAAGCTCAGCTCAAGCACCATCTCTTATAAAAAAGCCTATGCTAATCTCACAAATTCCTGGTGCCCTCCTTCCCTTTCATATCTTCCCTCTGAAAATTACTTTGAATATGATCTTCTTTGTATGTCTCTCCCCATCTCCAACAGAATGTATGCTTCATGGAGTCAGGGGCTGTTTTGTTTTCTTATGTTCCCAGTGCCTAGAGGTAGCATAAACAAAATGGAGATTCATGAATCCAGTTCCTCTCTCCTTTTTCTATTCCCAGAGCTTAACCCAGTTTTTGCCCTGGTTGATGGATTTGTGGCCCTTTGCAGAATCAAACTGCCTAGGAGCAGCTGGTTTGCCTTTTTTTTGGCATATCCAATAATCTTTGTGTTTGGGGGATGGTTTGCTTTAACCTTGATTACCAATAGCTTTGGTCTCTTTGTCTTTAATGTTTTCTGAGGGCAATGCTCCTGTGTCCTGTGAGGACTAAGAAAGGTCTTTCTCCATAGCTTGGGCGATTTTAGATGAGCCCATAACAGAGGGGGTATGGGATGGGGTAGGAAAAGAGGCAAAACTATAGCTCTTTACTTTGGTGTTCTGGGTCTGTCCCTGGATTTTCTGGTTACCACTCATTTACCAAGGGTGGAATTTCTTTATCCTAGAAGGCTATGCCATGAATCCAAATCATCCAGATTTCTTTTCTCTAATACCCTTATCTCTTGCCATCCTCAACCCTATTTCTTCACAACCCAATCCATACATGCTGGTTAATGTCCACTAACTTTTACCACAAGAGTAAGGGGAAATTCTCAGCAAAGTTATTTATACCTACATTTCTTCAAGTTTTAAAAATTATTTTTGTTTTTTGTTATTCTTAATGTGACAAACACCAAAACAAAAACCATAAGCACTTTCAAATACAAAGAACAGAAAAAGATTTTATATGAAACCATAAATCTCAATTATATATAGCTTACTATATATACATGCATATATATAATAAATTCAACATGTTAGTTTCAGAGTTGTCTTGCTGTGTCTGTGCATCCTTCTGGACTTCCTTCTGTTCTTTCTGGAGCATTTAAAATTCTTCAATGAACCTCTCTTCTTGCTTTCTTTTTTTTGGGCATCACTATCAACAGTACCCCTTCCCACCTCCCACCCCCCCCCCATTAAAACCAACAACAATAACACCTAGTAGCAAATAAGCCCGGTTAAGCAAAAATAATTCCACACATTATCCATGTCCAAAAATGTCAGTCTTACACTGAACCACAGATCAACACAATGACCAACCATAACTCTAGGAACCAATGGTAGAGAGATGATAGATTCCTGCTACATAATTCTAATATTACAATAATGGAATCTTAGCTTGACTTGACTCTTATAGTCAATGGACCTTAAAAATCAGAGGATATAGAAAGTTATATTTAGAAGGGGTCATTACCATTAAACTGCAGTTTCTAGAACATTGCATTATGGGATTATTAAATAAAACCCCAGGCTGCAAGTCAGGATACCTAAGTCCTAATCCTACTTCTGCCACTAATTACCTAACTAAACCTTGGATGAGTCACTCATCCCCTTTAGAACCCAGTTTTCCCATCTGCATAATGACGGGAATGACTATATGACATCTCCAATGCTTCCTAGAAATGATAGTCTATGTTTATGTAAACAATAGTTTGCAAAGAAATAAGCTGTCATGGGACCATTCCTATTCTGATGCTTTGGGTCCATTGGCATCTCCTATCCCCAGCACTCTTGTTTTCTGTGTGAAGACTACTAGGGACTCAAAATTGTTTCATTTAGATATTCCATGTATGATATGATTTTATTATCCCCATTCACAATTCACCCACCCACCCACACACATACATAAACATACTCTCTCTCCACCTCTAATACAACCAGAATCACTGTTTGGATTACTAGCAGGATCCAGCATTCACTTAAGTATACTAGCTAGTGATCTTCGTGTGTCACCTTAATTCTCATTTTCTCCATGCTTCAGAAATCAAGTTTCATCCTAGGGCAGAAGTTCTTCTTTAACCCACTTATTCTTTAAGATTATGTTGTTTAATCTCCAATTAATTTTTAATCTATGTTTCTATACTCCCTTATTAAATATAATTTTTATTTCATTGACCTGAAAAGGATAATTTCAATATTTTTGCTTTTCTGTTTTTAACTACAAACGTTTTTATGTACTAATATATGATAAATCTTTGTAAAAACACCATACCCACTGAGAAAAAGATGTATTCCTTTCTATTTCTATTCAGTTCTCTCCAGGTATCTATCATATCTAGCTTACCTAAAATTCTATTTACTTTCTTAACTTCTTTTTTTTGTTAGATTTATCTAGTTCAGAGAGGGGAAGATTAAAGTCCCCCACTATTATAGTACTACTATCTATCTCCACCTGTAATTCATTTAACTTTTAAAAATTTAGATGCTATAGTATTTGGTGCGTATAGGTTCAGTATTGTCATTGCTTCCTTGTTTATGGAACAAGGAATTTTATCAAAATGTAGTTGCCCTGTTTATCTCTTTTAATAAATTCAATTTCACCATAATGTTGTCTGAGATCATAATTACTACCCCTGCCTTTTTTTTTTTTGCATCAGCTGAAGCATGATAAATTCTAGGGTATTCTAGGGCAGAGGTTCTGAATCATTTTGTATAAAGAACTCCATTGGCAGTCTATTGAAGTTACTGTGGTTTATTCTTTCATATTTAAATGAAATACTAAGAATTACAAAGTTTTAGTTAGAAGTCAGTGAAAATAAAGATGTAATTTCTTCCCCCATCCAAATCTATGGGCCCCCTGAAATCTGTCTACAGATGAGGAGCCTATAGCTGCCATGTTAAGAACTTCTGTTTTAAATCTGCCCTTTAGGGAGGCACACCTCTCATTTCCTCAAACTTCCCAGAGAGCCACACCCAAACAAACAACCATTTACCTCATAAGCTACATAATCTCACATCAGTGTCCCATTTCTATTCTCCTCATATTCAATGACTGCTTCACAGTTTCTCACAGGAACTCAAGACCTGGCTCCCTAATGTGTCTGCTCCCCTAACTACCAGCATCCTGGGAATATCTTGAACAGTCCTTTATAGGCAGGAATAATCATTCAAACTGTCATACACAGAATACCAGGCTCGCCTTTCTTACCACAGAAGTATACAATTGTCACATTGGATGAAAAGGGAAGGCAGTCTTTCTCAGTGTCATTCCAATGGCAGGCTATCCCCAGAATTACCTAGTAAGGAAATGACTTGGAGGCTAGGTATGCCAAAACAGACAGTGGTATTACCCTTCCTGAAACTCCCTTCCTTCCCAAATCTAATTGTTCACAGTTAGAGATAAACAATTTATAAAACATGCATGCGCACACACACACACACACACACACACACAACATTTGAAAGATTCTGTCAAGCAATTCTGGAAACATGTAAAAATGCTTTTATGGTTTGGTGAGAGAAGGGTATCCCAATAAATTTGGTGAATGGCCAAGTGGTTTTCTTCTGCCTGGAAAGAATGAGGGCAGAAGTCATAATAGTTTGTGGCTATGGGACATGAAGGCAATGGGGAGAGAAAAGAGGGTGGGCCTAGAGGGGAAAAAAAGGACCAAGACTGCCTCCAAGACACTGTACTCGTGCGTGCACTTGTATAGTTAAGAAGCTTTTACTAAAACTAAATCATACCCTAAAATCATACCTCAGAGGCAGCTATCTAGCCTACCTATGGTCAGAGTTGGCTTTGCCAGCTGGATGTGGGGTGACTGATGGTAGTGGGGGGGGTACGTTGCGGATGGGGGCAAGGGAAAAAATAGGGAACCATTATCCTACTCTGATCGGTCTTTAAAAGCATTTTGCCCTTGAAAATACCAGGGGAGAAAAACGAAAGAACAAATAAACAGCCCCCCCCCCCCCCCCCCGAAAGAGCTTGGCTCTGGAGTGCTGTCATTACTGCCTATTGTGAAGATAACAGCAGGGAGGCAGGTGGGGGTGTGGGTGGGGAGTGGGAGGGAGGGCAGGAGAGGGGGTGGAAGAGCTGCCTCTTGGCGCTTCAGTTTCCCCAAGTGTCACACTTTTGACTCTACCTTGAGGAGACGTAGTTTTCCCTGGGATCTGGTTGCCACGGCAACCTGATTAACAAATAGCAAGGCAGAGGCTTTCTTTGCATGGGAGTTTCAAGGGCTGGGGCTTGGTGAGGGAGGGGGGAGAGAGAGATATTTTAATAGGCTTTTATTAGCCAAGGCTGCTAAATCACCTTCATTCTGAAAGCTGCCCTGATTTTCAGGGAGCCGTCCCCCTTTCCTCATTCCATGGGAGTTCCTTTGTTTTCCTGGGCACTGCCGCTTTAAGTCAGCCTCTCTTAGCCTGAGCACTCCGCAGATCTCCAGAACATGCACCAGCACCAGTGCCCCTACCCCTATCTGCCATCCCCTTAATTGGCTCTGTTTTGCTCTGGATGCCAATGGAGAACAAGCATGATTGCTACATTCTTCATAAGGAATAATACATTGATTGCCATTAATGCCTCTGCCCACAAGCCAAGTGTGGGTCTAGAAATGCAGTCCATTATAACCAGCCTTTCAGATTTTTTAAGCATTTCCTCCCACTGCATTTCCCCTTCCCAATAAGGGAAAATAGCACCTCAAGAGATGGGGAGTGGGATGAAAAGGAGGCTCTGTTTCTCTGTTATCAATTGAGGTTTGCTAGGCAGCATGGAACTTTGGAAAAGCTTTTGGTCTGGGGTCAGAGAGTCAGGGTTCAAATCCCATTCCTGATGCTTACTGCTTGCATGACCATGGGCAAGTCACTTAACTTCCTTTAGCCTCAGTTTATTAATCTGTAAAATGAATGGTTTGGACTATATGGCCTTCAGGTTTCCTTCTGTAGATCTACTATCTCTAAGTCCTTTAGCTAAACAACCTTCATGGGTCTCAGCTTCCACATCTGTAAAATGAATGCATTAGACTTCTGAAGTCAGTCCCATCTGACTCTAGGTCTCTTATCAGGGGATCCTATAAGTTACATAACTTATCTGGGCCTCTGCTTCCTCAATTAGAAAATGAAAGAATTAGGCTAAATGATCTTTAAGGTTTTGTAAAAAAAATTCTTAGCACAGTACCTGGCATATACTATGCATTATATGAATGCTCATTTCCTTCCTTTCTTCCTTCCTTCCTTCCTTCCTTCCTTCCTTCCTTCCTTCCTTCCTTCCTTCCTTCCTTCCTTCCTTCTTTCTTTCCTTCTTCCTTCCCTTGTTCCTTCCTTCTTTCTTTCCTTCTTCCTTCCCTTGTTCCTTCCTTCT
>NW_027187339.1:9363768-9366297 GCF_028583685.1 Petaurus breviceps papuanus
TTCCTTTCCTCCTTCCTTCTGTCCCTTGTTCCTTCCTTCCTTCTTTTTTTCTTCTTCCCTTCCTTCCTTCTTTCTTTCCTTCTTCCTTCCCTTGTTTCTTCCTTCCTTCTTTCTTTCCTTCCTCCCTTCCTTCTTTCCTTCCTTCCTTCCTTCTTTCATTCCTCCCTCCCTTCCTTCTTTTTCTTCCTTCCTTGCTTCTTTACTTCCTTCCTTCCTTCCTCCCTTCCTTCCTTTCTTCCTTCTCTCCCTGCCCCTTCATTCCCTCCTTCCTTCCTCCTTTCCTTCTTCCTCCCTTCCTTGAGTAGAAATAGTCCTGTATTAGGAATTAGGAGGCCTGGGTCCTAGACCAGACTGGGTCATTAAGATGAAAGGGTTTGGCTAAATGGTCTTGAGGAGGCCTCTCATCTTCGATACTCTATGAGATCTTCTTGACTTTTTTTCCAATGTAAAAATGTGCATCTGGTTGGGTCACAGAGCTTTGTACCAATCCTAAATTTTCCCATAACCGTGATATAGCTTCTATACTGAGGGGGCTGGGGGGACTAGAGATACTGGAAGACAGACAGACAGACAGAGGCAGAGAACAACAATGAGATATCAGGATATACACAGTCAGAGGCAGCGATGATGGTGGAGGTGTGGACAATAGCCCCAGACTAGTTTTCTACAGCAATGATGAAAACCTGTCTCCAGGAAAAAAACAGGAGTGACTGACCTGACAGATAGAGATGGTGGAAGCCAGGGATGGGGGTAGAGAAGCCAGTTTGGTGTGTTAGCCCAAAGTGAGCCAAGCAGAATGAGGCTGTTGAGTAAAACCCTCCCATCCCCAGTGGAAATAAAGCAAACATTAATGTGTTGATTACTGGGAGCGAGCAGGAGGCTTCTCAATTATTAATTTTTATTATTATTGTTATTAACAATCAGCCTCCTCCCTCAGGGGATAAGTTGAAAGTCTGTTCTCCTAAGTGCTTTCAGGATAACTTCCTGGGGGCTGAGGAATGTGGCAACGACAGGGGAAGAAAATATGTTGCTTCCTTCCCAGATCATCCTGGAGGTATGTCCTCTGGCTGGGGGCCCTGGTTTCCTTCCCAGACTCAGTGCCTCCATATGGAATGCAGGCCTTCCTTCAGCCACTCGAGCTTGGCACATTGGGCAAGGAGTCAAGAGGCCTCAGGTTCTAGCTCTCCAGGTGAAGGGGCCCTCCTGAATCAAGTGCAAATAATTAATGATAGCAATAACTCAAAAAAAGAAAGAAAGATAATTCTCGTTTACATAGCACTTTCAGGTTTGCAAAGCACTTCATATACATTAACTTACTTGAGCCCCAACTCTACCCTGTGATTTGGGTGCTAAAATTATCCTCACTTTATAGAAGGAACCAAGATTCAGAGTGGTACAGAGACTTGCCCATGATCACACAGTTAGTACATATCACAGTGCAGATTTTAAATCTAGATCTTCCTTAAGGAGGCAGCCATTCTATTTATAGTACCAGGGTGCCTCCTTAAAAAGGACATGGATTCAAAATCTTACCTGTGCTATGTACTAGTTATATAACCCTGGGTAAGTCAGCTAACTTTAGTCTGTCTCATTTCCTTTATCTGTAAAATGGGGATAATAGCACTCACCTCACGGGATTGTTGTGAAGAGTAAAGAGCTAGAGGGGTAGAAAACAAAACTATGGTTGTTTTAGAAGGCAGCCTCCAAGTAGGTGGTCAACAAAAGGACTCTGATGTTGGGAATTGTGGTGGGAAAGGGACTTTTTGTTAATAAGGGTTGGATGTGTTGGTCCCTGCTTCCTGTCCAAAGTTCTAAGGTCTTGATCATTCTATCCTGCCAGGGCATCCTAGATGAGGCCCTTAAATCATCATGAAACTCAAGTCTTATTTATTTTCTCCCAAGGAAATGGACAACCTCTCCAGTATCTTTGCCAAGAAAACCCTGAATGAGGTCACAGAGATTCGGACATGACTGAAAATGACTCAACTACAACAAAAACGGGCCTCTATAGCTGAAAAGCATCTAATTCATTCCAAAATCCTGCCTGGGACTATGTGACCTTGAGCAAAGCAATTAGCCTCTTTCTTCCTCAGTTTCTTCATATGTCAAATAAAGAATGGGTTTGGATGGATACTTTCTCAAGTTCTCTCTAGGTTGAGATCTGTGATTCTTTCCTTGCAGTTTGGAAATCTGACAGTAGTAACACTAGCCACATACCTTAGGACTTATTTAAAGTCTCATGGATCTTGCGATGTGGATGTTTTCCAAACAGCCATTCAAGCAGAATCTGTCTGGCTAGATGAGAAGCCATGGAGACAAATGAAAAAGACTATACAGTCAGAAGGATTAGGTTCTAGGCCAAGTTGGCCAGTAACCTGGAAGAGATTAGTTAACTTCATATTTTCATCTGGAAAATTAAGACAACAACCTTCTTCTTCTCCTCCTCCTCCTCCTCCTCTTTCTTCTTCTTCTTCTTCTTCTTCTTCTTCTTCTTCTTCTTCTTCTTCTTCTTCTTCTTCTTCTTCTTCT
>NW_027187339.1:9366307-9383320 GCF_028583685.1 Petaurus breviceps papuanus
CTTCTTCTTCTTCTTCTTCTTCTTCTTCTTCTTCTTCTTCTTCTTCTCCTTCTCCTCCTTCTCCTCTTCTTCCTCCTCCACTTCTAATTCTTCTTCTTCCCCTTCTTATCCTTCTCCTCCTCTCCCTTCTTCTCTTCCTTCTCCTTCTCCTTCTTTCCCTTCTTTTTCTTCTTCTTTCCCTTCTTCCTTCCCTTCTTCTTCTTCTTCCCCTTCTTTCTTTTCCTCTCCAGTGATTGTATTACTAAGAGGAACTCTCCTAATGCAAATCACATCCCTTCTGCAACTTAAAGTCTTATAAATCTGTCCAGTACCTTGTCCACTGTTATGTAAGGAGGCAGGGCAGGAGAGGGGGTTTAAGAGCTGTTACATAGGCAGTGTAATATGTCAGAGGTATTATTTAAGCTCAGGTCGTCTTTACTGCAAGGCTAGTTCTCTATATAAAATCCTGCTTAAAACCCAGGATCCTGAACTTATTTTTTAATATGTGTTTTGATAACTTCAGTTTAATATAATTGCTTTCCTTTGTAATCTTCTGTATTGATTTTATGCATTTTAAAACATTATTCTAAGAAGGGGTCCATTGGCATCACCAGATTGCCCAAGGTTGTCCATGGCTCACAGAAGGTCAAGAACTCCTTCCTTTAAGGGTCATTGTGAGAAAAGTGCTTTTTAATTTATGACGTTGTAATGCTAGCAGCGTTGCAAAGTGAAAAGATGGGACATGGAATCAGGGGCATCAGCTTAGTAGGGACCACGAAATTCATCTAGTCCAACATTTTTTTCCCTGAGGGCCAGGAACTCATTAAAAATATTTTAATAACTATTTCAATATAATTGGTTTCCTTGGTTTTCCTATATATTTTATTTTATACATTTAAAAGCATAATTCTGAGATGGAGTCCAGACTGCCAGAGGGGACCAGGACAAAAAAAGTTTAGAAGTCCTGATTTAGACCACCTCTTTCATTTTTCAAATGAAACTGAGGTCTTGAGGCTGTGACTTACCCAAAGCTACTCAGGTAGTAAATAGTAAAGCTGGAATTTAAATCCAAATCCCTCCAAGTACTGGGCTCTTTTCTTTGTACTACCAGAGTTCAATTTCTGACTCAGCTCCTGAAGCCACTAAAGCTTGGGTAAAACAGTTAACCCTTGTGAGCCTCAGTTTCCTCATCTGTCAAATTGGATATAATAATAATAAATAATAGTGTAAAGTATTGCATAAATTAGGTCATTAATATTATTCTCTGGGTTTCTGCTTTCTTATCTTTAAAATAATAAAGTTGAACTCAGCTGGCACTCAGATCTCATGGTTTTCAAATTCTATAGTGTTTTATGAGAAATGTCAATCATGGAGAATTTGTCACCTTGAAGTGCCCAGCACTATGCACCTGTGGTTGTTTAACTCTGATCACCCAAATGACTTAGGGGCACTCCATCTTTTTTTTTAAACCTCTTGGCCCCCGTCAGTTCTTTTTGCTCGATCCCACCAACAATTGCTAGAATTCCAGGTTTTTAATGAAAGGCTTTGGTTACCAGAATGTGCCATGGTCAAAACCAGGAAACTAAAGCCCTTAGGCTCTAATTTGCCCTTTTCCTGGGCTGGTCCAAATGTACCCATGTGATTGGATGCCCACGTGCATTCCACCAGGACCTCCCAGAGGACACCTGTGGCTTTCAAAGCCATCAAGTCACAGGGAAGACCTATAACTCTTTTTATTAGCCACACTTAAAGGAGATTCTGTAGTAGCTAAGCAGATCTAGCTGGTGGCCAGGGCACAGTTATTGCTGAGTTCTTTCCCCATGGTGCCATAGTGGAAGGGGTTGTTGCAGGACAATTAGAGAGGATCATAGATCAATAGTTCAACCAAGTCCAATCTTCTTATTTTATAGCTGAAGAAACAGGCTCAGAGACATAAAGAGACTTTGCCAAGGTCACAGAAAGGTAGTAAATAAAAATTGAGGATTCAATCAAAACTAATTATTGGTTTAGAACCTTAAATTCTAGAACTGACATGAGCTGTTGGATCATAAACAAGTCACTTCACTTCTCTGAGATGATTTCTTTTTCTGAAAACACTAATACTTGAAGCAATGATGATTTTAGCATTATGGAGAATTCCCAGTGTAGAAATTCTTTCCACAAATGCAGGCTACAACCAATATATGAATTAGTTAAAAAGCTCTTATTGTAAAAATGAAAAGTTGTAAGAAACTTAAGAACTTTGATCAATGAAATGATGAATTATGATTCCAAAAGACTCAGAAAGAAGAATGTTGCCCAACTCATGGCAGAGAAATGATGCACTAATATAAGAAATACATTTTTGGATATGGTCAACATAAGAATTTGTATTACTTGGTTATGCTTATATAATTCAAGGATCTTTCCCCCCCTCCTTCCTTTCTTCCTCCTCCCTTCCTTCCTTCCTTCCTTCCTTCCTTCCTTCCTTCCTTCCTTCCTTCCTTCCTTCCTTCCTTCCTTCCTTCCTTCCTCCTTCCCTTGCTTCTTTGCTCTCTTCCATCCTTCTTTCCTTTGGGTGAGGGGAGATGGTAGGGGAAAGAAAAGGCTTGATTGTGAAAATTTAAAAAACAATAACATCATCAGGGTTCTAGGGAGTGGTCAAAGGTTTAGAGAAGATAAATGACAGGTTACACAGGTCAGAAGCGTCAAGGGGGATTTGAACTGAGGTCTGTATGATTCCCAGGCTAGCACTCCTAGTACCATACAAAACTACTTTTATTATCCACAAAAAGGAGATAATGCCATTTGAACTGACCATCCATCAATAGGTCATGAGAAAAGTGCTTTGTGCTTAAAATGATATACAAATATAAATTATTACTGTGTTTCCTGTGAAGGTAATCTTGCAGAGTGGTCAGTATTAGGCTTGTAGTCAGAATGTATGGGTTCAATCTTACATTTGCTTTGTAAGCCCAAAAAAGACCCTTAACCTCTATGTGCCTCAAGCAACTCCACAGGATTTATAATCTAAGATATAGACAGATTACTATCATCACTGTGGAAAGCATTCCCATACTAGGAGTTCCTCATAGATCCTTTGAGTCTTTGTACGTTGTTGTTATTGTTATTTGAAAGTCTGTCTCCCATTTTTTTTGTTTGTTTGTTTTGCAGCTGAATGTGACCTGTCAGAAACTGACTGCAGATTTACTTTGGCTGGGGGGGGGGGATGGAGGGGGTAGCATTAAAAAATCTTGCAGTTACCAACATTCACTTTTGGATGGAGCTGAAAATTAGTTAAATCATTCTGGAAAACAATTTAGAATTATGCAAGGAAGGTTAATAAACTATTCCTAGCCTCTGACCCAGAGATCTCTCTACTGGGACTATTACCCAAGGAGGTTATTGACAGCAAGAAAAGCTCAGATGGACAAAAATATTCATAGCAGCCTTATTTGTTATAACAGAAAGCGAGAGAAAAAATAAATGTGCCCTGTGATTGGAGAATGGCTGAACAAATTCTGGTCTATAAATGTAATGGAATATTATTGCACCATGGGGAATAAAAAAATGTGAAAAATCCAGAGAAACAGGGGAATACTTGTAGGATGTGATATAGAGTGAGGAAAGTAGAATGGAGAAAACAATATATGAAATTATGGCAATATGAATAACAACTAAACAGTGAGTTCACAAGACTATAGTCACAGCCAACAGGCAATGTTGAAAGAATGTGCTAATAATTGAATGCAGACTCCTTGGAGACAGGAACTGTTTTTATTTTTGTCCTTGTATTTTCAGGTCCCAGCATAGTGCCTAGGACACAGTAGGCACTTGGTAAATGCTTATTGGATTGAATTGTCACCATATCAACAAGTCAAAGCACATCCTTCCGTTTAGTAAACGATAGGTAAACGGTAAACCACAAATGTGGAAAATGACATGTATTGTCAGTTGCAATCACCCACACACATTATTAGGCAGTTTGGGAGAAGTGTATTCCACATAGGGAGGATTGTTTGGGTGCTGGGGGGATGTTTTCAAGAAAACAAAAAGCAAAACCAAAATGTTGCCATAGAGTCAGCCCAGGCTTGATGGGAGACATAGTCCTGGTCTAAGTAAATACACTGTCTGCTCTACAAACTAGCCCCCTGCACAGCTATCGAGCCTTGTTTTCCTTTCCCTTCCTTCCCTTTATTTTCTGTTTGTGTAGAAGGAATTGATTTTTCGATACAAATTGCTTTCATGCCATGTTGAAATATAGGTGGCTTCCTACTTGCTTTTTGTCAACTTCTCTCTCCACTTGTTCCTGCCCAAGATGGGACCAATTTGAATTTAAACTACACGCTAAGAGAATGACAGCAAAGTAAACACAAATATTAGTGTGAGTGGTTTCATTGACTCGCTCAGCATCACTTCCTGGAAGATGGATGTTGATAACTCCATCCTGAGTGGGTAATGGTGACACAGTTGATTAACAGAGAACATAGGGAGTACAATGCTGTAATGATTGACCTTATTCCCTAGTCCAGTGGCTTGTCAGGTCTCACAGGTAGGACCGTATCATTCCTGGATGAAAAATCAGACCCCAGGAAAGGGAGATAAATAGTATAGGAAAATGGATGCTGCATTTGGATCCATAAGACCTGGGTTCCAGCCCCTACTACTTACTATCTGTGTGATCCTAGATAATGTATGGAACTTCTCTGGGCCTCAGTTTCCTCAGCTGTAAAATGAGAGGGCTAGACTAGATATTCTTTTTTAATGCTCAGTCTATGATCCTATGATCCACTGACTTCTGAATGGAAAGCTTGGGAATATAACAATCTTTCTTCTGGGAGTCATTCTACCCTCATTCTCTGGTTCAAATGCCCTAGGTTCTTGCCTTAGTCCCTGTGACCACACCTCCACTTATAGTCCACTTCTAGTGACCGTGGCTACTGTTATGGCCCCCCATGCCTAGGTGTCCACATCAGTACCCTGACCACTACCCCAGTTCCCCAAGACTGGGTCCTGCCCTCTTCTTATCATTCTCTGATAGAACATAAATGCCTTGAGAGCAGGATCATTCTTTGCAACCTCAGTTTGGCACCGTGTGTGGCCCATAGTAGGTGTTTTTCCCTTGGGTGCTTCCATACATAGACTTCACTCATGTCCTTATGACAGCTCTTAATCACCTTCTGCCAGACCACCATGCTATCAGCTGCCTGCTGGCTTATACGTCTGCCAGTTGCCTGCTGCCAGAAGTCAGAAACCTTATCTCTGTTTGGGAAATCATCCTTGCTGTTCTGTCTTCCCTGGGTATTCCATTTGTATCTCTCTTTTCCCCTCACTTTTTCCAGGTACTCTTGTAGTCACTGTGACCAAGATGTTTTACTTAGACTTATGCAGTTACTTTCTTCCCAAGGTCTTGTTCTTTGAATATCTCTCAGTCCAAGTTATTCTTTCACTGTTTGCCATTTTGGTTTTTGTACTCATATCTCCAGCCTTAGTTTCTGGGGTAGGAGCATGTGCTTGGGTCATCCTCCCTTATCCTACTTCTGCATGATGAAGGAAGGCATTCCTTGGTCCTCAGCACAATAGCAAAGTTGAGACTCACCCTTCTGCAGAAAAAAAGTCTAGCTTTGTCTTCTGCTGTGGTTTAACCCCAGGCTGTGTGGACACCACTGAGGGCCTAGCTCCCATTGTGGTAAGGGTTCTGGGTCTGTTCTATGTCAGGATCTGCTCCTGGTCTCTTTCCTTGATGTATTCGGGTCTCTCTTCTATCATGGGACTGAGATGCTTCTTAATAACCTTCCACCTATCCCAACTGTCTCTACTTAGGAAATTTCTAGGATTATGATAGTCTTTTTGTGTTGTCTTAAACTAAATAGAAGAGTTTATAGCTGAGTCTATTTTATTGCATTTATCATTACTCTTTGGTGAATTTTAGAAGTTCACAGAGATGCTTATGGGGCACCAGTGTAAAACTCAAATAGAAATGGATCCCTGTGGGCCACATTGATTTAGAAAACCACAAATTAACATTATCAGTGTTGTATTGTATTTGTATTGTATTTTTATTTATTTTGCTAAGCATTTCCCAATTACATTTCATTGTGGTGCCTGCAGCACCTTGTGAGTTTGTAGGCTGCAATCTGGCTATGAGTTTAACACCATGATACCCTCTTCTGTCAATCCTCAATTGCCTGGATTTGGAAGATGGGTCAGTTTTCCTTTCTTTCCCCACTGACATTAGGATTGGAGAACATATTCTACTGATTGACTGTACTAAAGAATATAGAGCAAGACAAAAAAAGAAAGAAGAGAAGAAAAAAAATGAAAAAGGGAAAAGAAAGGGATTTTTAGGGGAATAAAAAAGGATGTTATTTTGCTGTTTCTGGGATGGATATATATATATATATGATAGTGGTTAAAAGCTAAATATGTGACTTTTTATTCACAATCAATGATATAGGTATTGGCACATTACAATTCCATAATAATTACTTAAAGGCATCTCACACTCTCAGAGGCAGTCACATAGTACATCCCATTCTAGAATAAAAATCACCTTAATAACTTCCTGCATATGGAGGCATTCAGGTTTCATAACATAAGTCCTAGTGAGAATGGTTATGTGTGGTAGAGGCATACCTAGGAATTGTTATACCTGGAGAAGTTCCACAAACCATTTCTAGGATAATCAGCATGAACCATGCCATCACTTGAATGGGAGTGGCACATTTCTCTGTCTTTGGAGGGACAGTGAGAGATTTAGAAACCCTATAAAGAAGAGGAAGAGGGTGGGAGCCACTGATGTGCTAGATTACCATATTTACTCATTATTCTTGTTAACTAGGAGCTGTTATGTTGTTTCTACATTGTTTTCAGCATCCTTTAAATTTGAAGTTCTCTAAATTCAGCTCCCCGAGGCAAAGTCCCATTTGCACTGTTACAGTTACAGCTCTGGTACACAGACAGAGTAGAAGATTCTGGGAGAACTCATTGCTGTCCCTCTGTTTTCTCCTACCCCTTCCAAAAAAAATAATTTCTTCATGAGCCTGACTGGAGAATGTCTGAAATTCTACTACGTTCCTGGCTTCCTGAGGATATTTTCTGAGGTTATTCAAAGGAATAGTTCTCCAAAAAGAAAGTTAGCATGATGACATGATAAAAAACTAAGACATCTTATACATGAACATTTTACCTACTTGCCTAATATTGGTCCTTTTCTCCTCATCTCTGCCTCTTGGCTTTCTTCAAGTCCCAGCTAAAAACCTATATCTTACAGAAAACCTTTCACAATCCTCCTTAATTGTACTCCTTTTTCTCTGAGACTACCTTGAATTTATTATATATGTATATGTATAAACATATATACATATATTTATATAGATATAAATTTATCTATATACCTTGTTTGTTCATAGTTGCTTGCATATTGTCTTCCTATGAGGTCCTTGAGAGCAGAAACTGTCTTTTGCCTTTCTTTGTATGCCCAGCATAGTGACTGGCACATAGTAGGTACTTTGCAAATGTTGAATGACTGAGATTGGCATTATATTCAGTTCCTGGTGCCACATTTTAGAAAGACATTGACAAACTGGAGAACTTCCAGAGAAGGACGAGGGATATCTGTCGAGGGATAAATGAACTTCAAGATCATACCACAGGAGGATCCATTAAAGGAGTGGAGATATTTAGTCTAGAAAAGAGAACGACTGCGTGATATCTGTCTTCAAGAGTTTGAATGGCTGCCATTGGGAAGAGGGAATAAGGATGTACAGTTTTGTCCCAGAGGACAAAGGGTAGAAATAGAAAGAGGAAAAGTTAGACTTGATATCTGAGGAAATTTCCTAATAATTACAGTTATTCAAAAGTGTGATAGGCCATTCTGGATAGTACTGAGTTTCCCCTTCCTATAAGTCTTCAGACAATGACTGGATGCCCATTTGTCATAAATGGAAATTTTGTTCAGGCACAGGTTGGACTCAGAGGGACCTTGTAATTTCTAATTCTATGATGCTTGTATTCTGTTATTACTTTAGCTAGGCAGTTAAGGGAATCCAGCATCTTCTGCAACTGGAATCTCCTTTTAACTGGGTAGGCATTTTATTTAAAATGCAAGCTAAGTCAAAAAGCCAAAACACTACGGTATGGAAAGTCCTTTCAGATCCCAAAGGGATATGGGAAATAGTTCTGGTACTCAGCTCTTTGATCCAATTATTGAGTTCCTGAAGCCAGGTGATTAAATGACCAGTTTTGGAAGCAAGTTCTGGGCTGCATGCTCCAGGTCTCCACTATGGTAACTCTGGGTGGTTGTAGTGGGACATTCCCTCTACTTCCTTAAAACAGTTCCTCCGTAGGTATGGTCCCTGTCCCTGAGCTCCTGGATCCCAAGCAAGGACAATTGTCACAGTCCTTTTCAAGGATTTTCAAGTCTTTTGCATCCTTTATCCCCTACCATGCCACTCTGTCACACTTCCCTTTCTGTGCCCTGCATCTCTCAGCCCTTGACAAATATTTCTCTCCCCAAAGACTTTGTTAGCAATTTTCTACCTCCTATGTGAGATGACAATCAATGTGCTTGCCCCTCCTCTCCCTTGAGGGTATTTGTTCCTTTGAGTCTGATTCCCATGTCTTTGGTTTAAAGGTTTTAAAGGAAGTTCATGCTTTAGTTAAAAGATAGGGAAAACATTTGGGGAATTACAGAGCTCTTCAGAAGGCTTGTGGAGGCAGAACAGTGGAGGAACAAGGGTAGGAGACTGGAAATGAGAAGTCCCAGGTTTAAATCAGCTCTGCTGTTTATGACCTGTGTAGCGTTGGGCAAGGCAGGTCATTTAAACTCTCCACAATATGAAGGTTCTTCCTAGTCCATACTAGGGGAGCGTACTCTACCTAAGTGTAAATTTAGCTTTTGTCTTGATTTTTAGTGGGTTGAGTTGTGGGGCAGGAAGAGGCTATCCAGTGATTTCATTGGTATGAGGAAGTTCTCATCAAAAAACTCTCCTCATTGATGCAAATTAGTGCATGCTCTTCAATTTATAATATCACAATATTGCCTGGAGCAGGGAGAAGTGAAGTGACTAGTCCAGGGTCCCACAGTCGGTATGCATCAGAGGTTGCAGCTGAAAACCATATCTTCCTGACTCTGAGGTTTGCACTCTGCCTTCTGAAACTCCCAAGAACTTCACAGTTACAGAAACTGGTAACATTGTCTGGAAGGAGGGGAGGGAAGAAGGAATGCATGCAGAGGTGTGTTGATGGCTTCTCTCTCTCACTCTCTCTGTCTCTCTCTTTGTCTCTCTCTCTAGGTAGAAGCTCCCTAGAAAATCAAATTCTCTTGCTTCCTGTCCTGGAAAATGTTTCTCATTTGATTAATATAAGGACTTTGGCTGAAACTGCTGGGACTGTACTCTATATGGTAATTAAGGCTGCCGGGGGTTCCTTATCATTTGTCCATAAAAATTCAATCCGAACTGAAATTAAGCACTAAGGGGCAAAGATCTGTGCCAGAGAAAATGACTTTACAAATTTTTCAAAACTATTGAGTAGGGGAAAATTATGAGGAATTAAAAATAAAATAAAACAAAACACACCAAAAATCCCAACCACCCAAGTTTGGAATTTGATTTCTCCTCTGTTTGGCTTCATTTGGATTGGAAGAGAAGTTACTCATTTGTAACAGGAACCAGAATTCTGGGGCTATGGAATGTTGCTTTGACTATCTCCATATTGTTGTAACTGGAATCCTTTTCATGGGAAGGGGATTTTCATCTTCATTCTCAAGTGGGCGGCCCTCCTGAGCATCATGTCAAACACCCTGACTCCATTGCCCAGACATGTTTTATATATATTTAATTTACTTGGTTAAAGTCTTCCTTTGATTTCTTACTGTGGTATGGAAGTAACTGTGGGATCTTGAAGTCTGTGGCTGAAAAACACAAGTTTTGGCACATTCTAACAAGTGGTTAGGCTTCAAGAATATACCCACTGATTGATTATATGCTATGTTTCTGCTCTCTGAGGTCCAGCTTTGAAAAAAATACAGATTCATCATCAGTTTGGACATTTTTTTTGGGGTAGGGAGCAAGAGAGGAGAGATAGCAAACAACTCTCAATGAACATCTACTAGATTGTAGAGGGACTGAAATCTGCATTATTGAAAGGAGTGCCTGCACCATAAATCAATAAGCCGGTCAGTCAGTAGCACTTAAAACTCTATTGTGTCTCAGAACTGTACTAAGGACACAAAAATGGCAATAAAATCATCCCTGCCCTCTAGGAGCTTACTTTTGATTGGGGAAGACAAAAATATACACACAGATAAGTAACATTTCTATATGTATATGTGTATATATATATGTATATGATTCAAGGTAATATTTTGGGAAGTGGGAGTGAGGAAAGGGTGAAGCATCATGGAGAAGATCCTTAGATGTATTTAAGCATAATGTTTGGGAAATCATAGAACTAGGAGGAACAATTGAATCTGGGAAATCCAATTTCCCAGTTTTATAGATAATAGAACCAAGACTTAAACAGTGAAATGACTTTCCCAAAATTAGGCAGGTAATAAGTAGCAGATCTGAGATTTGAACTCAGATCCTCTAATGCTAAACATAACATTCTTTCTACTGTACTATGCTATGACAGTCTGTGAGCATTCTCTGCCTGCCTACATTTCAATCTGATAGCAAAGGGATTTCTGAGAGTAGGGTCAGGGTTTATCCTTGATCGCTCTGGGTATTGCCCAAGGAGATGCTTAAAGAATATTTTTAATGGTGAGGTTGATGCTAATAAATATACAGTCACTGAAAACTTTCAAACCAAATGTTCTCTTTCTGTCTGAGTGTAGCCTGGGTTTCCAAAGCTAGAACCTGAAGAAGTAGAGAAGGGATAATCCTCCATAGATAATGAATAACACTGTGCAGGTAAGCTAAAAACATCTCCTCGCAAGTGTCACCTGTATTATATGGTTGCTATTTCCAAAGTCTCCCTGTAGTCCTACCCATATTTCCATATTCCTAGAACATCTGCCCAGCACCAGATCCAGTGGCACAAGGAAGGGGTATGGTTAGAAAGTCACCACCAGAAGAAGCCCCTTCTTGAAATAGACTTCCATGACATGACTTGTTGTTTGCCCATGCTTCATGCTGTTGCTTTCATCTTAGTGCCCAATAGGTCCTGTGATGGGCACACGTTATTCTCCCTTGCCTGCCATATGCACACTACCACCCTTGACGGCTGCTCTGACCTCCATCTGATGAGCCCTGCCTGGCACTCTGGATGAGCTGACACACTGGAGAACATTTTGGCTTGATCATTTTTGTTCTCTGTCTTCTGGTTATCCTTTCTGATCACAACCACATCCTCTGCCTAAGGCGTATTATCCGCAGTGGTCAGACCTATGAAGTAGAAGCAGGAATTGAATACCCAGAACTAGAACGATGTTTTCTCACTAGATAGGTGGTACAATGGATAGAGCACCAGACCTGGAGTCAGGAGAACCTGAGTTCAAATTCAGTCTCAGATATTTACTAGCTGTGTGACCCTGGGCAAGTCATTTAACCCTATTCACGCCCATTCCTCATTTGTAAAATGAGCTGGAGAAGGAAATGGCAAACCACTCCAGTATCTTTGCCAAGAAAACCCCAAATGGGGTCATGAAGAGTTGGACACGACTGAAATGACTAAACAGCAACAATGAAAAATTACTACTCATTATTATATAAAACATTAATATAAAGTACCTCTCAGCACCTGTCTCTGTCAGGAGATAACCATTCTTTCTAGTCCTCCAGGTTCACAACCTCAAAATCATCCTCCACTCTTCCTTTACCCTCAACTTCCATATCCAAGACAGAGTTTGTCTCTGCTCATTCCCATTGGTTACTACTGGAATGCTGGCTTCATTTCCAGGACTGTTACATTCAGGGAAATAACAGCTTTCAGGAATGCTCTGGCAAATGTCTATAATTCCTTGACCCTTTTTTGACGGCTCCTGTCATGTTTTTCTCTGAGATTTCCCATGCCACAGTTATCCCCAAAGCACTAAGATCTGGATCCCTTCTTCTTCTGGTGAGAAAGAATAATTCTTGGAATTTTAGGATAATAGAGTTGAAAGGGACCTTAAATCTAGGCCTACCATGCCACTTTACAGATGAAGGAAATACAGAGAAATTAAATGACTTCTTCTACATTCTAGATATATTAAATAGCAAGACTAGAATCCAGGTCTCCAAAGGACTGCCATTCAGGTTTCTATGGATATAACAGTGCTCCCCACCTCCACCTCTGATGATAAATCTCACAAAAAATGGATTCTCACCAAGGTGCAGTTATGGAGTGATCCCAAGATAAGAAACTCAGAGGAAAAGAATGGTCACCTTGGAACCTGAGATACAGTAATCATTCTTCTCCCATACTTTGATGCTGAGTTTCACACTTGGGCTCTGGATGGCTGGCCTTAATTAGAAGCTAATGCAGCTTTCTGAAGGCAATCACATTAAGTCAGCTCTTAGTCCGAAAGCAGTTGTCTCCACACACCCTTCGAACCTGATAGCCCAAGTCCCTGACTTGGGTAATTAGGGAAGCTGTCTGGTTTAGTTAATTATAATAAACGAACTAGGTTGACATGATCCAACAAGAATCCTTCTAGGGACTGAATCCACTAGGGCTGGGACTATTTCAGTTCAAGATTTGCATAAGCTATGGATGTCGGCCTGAGGTTTTTTTTCTCTCTCTCTCTCTCTCCTTCCCCTCCTTCTCTTCTCTATGTTGTTGCTAAGTTACACCAAAAATATTCTGTCTCTGTGTGAACTGTCTACATTTAAATAATTTTCCAGGTAGAAAGAAGCCATGAAGCTGATGACATTATGATGTCTCCCAGGGACAAAATAAACTTAATAGTGGGGCATTTTTGTATCCCTGACTTAGCCAGAAAGAGTCTGTGCTCCCAGGAGTTCTTCTCAAATGCAAAACCACTGATGCCCCATGCAGTGGAATAAACAGCTCCCATGTTGTGCCTAGAGGGCCCTAGCATTCACAAATGTAAGTGCTTCTCCAGGGTAGTCCACTGATAGACTGTTTAGCCCAATGGCTGGTGGAGACCAGTCCTCAGCCTCCAAAATGCCGGCAACCCTCCTACTCTGCCGCTAGACCCACAGTCAGTCAGTCAGTCAGTCAGTCAACAAGTGCCTATAAAATATGCATTATGTGTAGGACATGGTGTTCAAGTCTGGGAATGCAAATAAAGAAAGAAAGAAAACCTGTGGAGGGGGCTAAGAAGACTGGAAATGTAGGAAGGGCATATTATGTAGAGCTTTAATTGCAAAATAAAAGACTTCATATTTGATGTTAATGATAATCGGGAACCATTAGAGTTTATTGAGTAAGGGAGTAACATAGACTTGAACTTGAGAAGAATAACTTTGGTAGCTGACTAAAAGATAGTTTTGAGTGAGATAAAACTTGAGGCAGGAAGACCAGTTAGAAAGTCACTGAAATTGTCTAGAAAGAGGACAGAAGGAGACTGGTAATGGCATATACATATCTGAGGTTGTAGTTTAGTCGTGTCTGACTCTCCATGACCCCATTTGAAGTTTTCTTGGCAAAGATAATGGAATGGTCTGCCATTTTCCTTCTCCAACTCATTTTGAAGGTGAGAAAACTGAGGCAAATGGGGTTAAGTGACTTACCCAGGGTCACCCAGCTAGTAAGTGTCTGAGTCGAGATTTGAATTCATGAAGATGAGTCCTCCTGATTTCCGGCCCAGAGCTCTATCCACGGCACCACCTAGCTAGCAACAGCCTGAGGTAGTTTTTGCAAATGCAATTTCCACTTGTCCAAATTATACCAGAGGCTAATTGATTTGCTACTTGCTATGAAATTGTATAACTTGTACCCACATGCACAACCCCTAATTCAAGCATGTGGGTACAAGTTATACAATTTCATAGCAAGTAGCTACTACCTATAACCAAGCTACTACCTATATTCCAGTATGTTTCATGGAACCAACAATTCTATTTGATTCCACAAGGATTCATTGAAGTACCTGCTGTGTGTCAGACACCATACAACTTGTTGAGTCTGTGAAGACAAAGACAAGACAGTCCCTACCTTCAAGGGACATGCTTTCTATTGCATTGAAATAACATGTACCCAGATACATATACCTGATCCAAACACAATTATTTGGTTCTGGGAATAGGAGAAAGAGTTATATTTTTTGTTGATTTAAATCCTTTTAGCAATTATGAAATTAGGAGCACTCCTTTAGGTCCTGTGCTCACTTCTTCATAATTCCTTTCTGGAACTTTAATGGGACTTTGATCAAGGGCGTCAACATCCAGGAAGGCACATGTGCTTCTTCGAAGAGGTGACAATTGTCCTGACACCTCCTCGCCTTACCCCTGAACAATCACGTAGTGTAATCATCACTAGGCTGTTGTGCCTAGGGTCTGTAGCCTGGGTCTGCCATCTTGCAAGGCAAGGGAAAGGATGAGCTTTCAGGAAGGGAGGTAGAGGTGGGGTTAGGTTTTGGTTACATCCATAACTGGATTGGTCTCTTTATCACCACTGGTCAGTTTCTCTACCGTCATAGTGCTCTCTCTGTCATCAATATCACCCCCCCCCCAACTGTTTTGTTCCATTTAAAAGAATTCCCACTTATAGCTATACCTCTATCACTGCCCAAACCTAGAATACTTGCAAAAAAGCACAAGGGAATGAGATAGCCTCCAGATGAGGATATGGAGCTCAACTGGCAATATACTTAGCATGCCTAGGTAAGAAGCATGGCAAATTCTCTTCCACTTCAAGCTTCTACCTTAAAACCACTGAACACAAGTGACACAGTTTCCTAGTGATCAGGAAGATCCAAATCTTTCCCTTGAGATTTTTCCAAGAGTTGCCTACTCAAGGCATTGAGTTCTAGAGAATGGAACTAATCATTTGGGAAAGGCCAACTTTAAAGCATGGGAGCAGCAAGTTCAATGACTAGCATCAAAGGGAGATCAGAGGGCTAAGATCTCAGCAATTTCAACAGATAGAAGGCTCATCATTCACTCACCACAGAAGGTGACAGCTTCAGTATGTCTATAAGACTCTAGAGAAGTCATTAATTCTAGAAACAACACAACCATAACATTTTAAGCATCTCAGCATGCTTCCAACATCTGCTCAAATGTCAAGTTTATTCTAGTTCTGCCCAGCCTTGAAGATGTATCATGAAAAACATAGAATAGCCTTGCAGTGGCTCTGGGGATTTGGGCATGGAGAGCTGGAGATGATGCGCAAGGCTAATGAATTCAACAATTCCCTGGGTAGGGAGGAAAAAAGAAAATAATTCCCAAACAGCCCCAATCGATCAAGATTTTTCCCTGGCCAATGACCTCTCATAAACATTGGGTTTGGAATACACAGCTGTAGTAGGGATCTTAGCTGGGTTAGCAGATGGAAGCAACATAAAACTTGCTCTCTTCCTGGGGTGGACTGGATCATTTCCTCTACAGAATTTAACAGACAATTTAGTTTTCTTTTGCATAAATAAGGAGGCAAGAGTAGAGGACCCATTTTTAAAACACCATATTGAGGTGCTTAAACCAACCTGGTCCTTATCTCTCCCAAGTCTCTCTCCTCTTGAAATGATACCTGTTTGAGTATCCCACAAACAGCACCTTGCTTAGCGCGGTAGATTGCCAGGTTTGCTTTTGGGAGCAAGCGCAACCTCCTCTAATCTCCCAGCCCCCACAAAGGCAAATCCTTAGCTCTTAGAGCCTGTTTAAAGCAAACACATGAGGTGTGCACTGTGTGGATGAGGAGGCCGTGACAGGGAGGCAGCAGCTCCAATTAGAAGACAGAAATAGGCAAAGTGCAGGACTGCAGCAACAGAAATCTGCCTGTTCCTGTGACATGCCTTCCCAGCTAGATGAAAGAACAGAGGTAAAGAGCAGGGTCCATGGGCTCAGGAGTGGAGTGGCTATTGGTCAGGGTAGCCAATGGTTAGGGAATGGGATTAACGAAGCACACTGCCCTTGCCAAAAGGAGGCATCTGCCTAAAGTATAAGCAGCCCAGAAGGGAGTTAGAATACTCATCTCTGGATGGCATTGGTACCTCATAAGTCTTGGGGATTTAACAAATAGTTTTAAGTAACTCTAAAAAAAATTAATTAGAGCTATACAGCTAGTATCCTGAAGGCTTCCTGAAGAAGATACTGAATGCTAGGCTGCTTACAGCAACCCATGAGACCGCCTCATGAAGTGATGAAATTGAAGAAAATACATCTCCAGGGAGTAGATCTGCCAGGAGCCTGTACACCACACAAGGATCGTCTCTGGAGCAAGCCCAGAGCCCATGGACCACTCCAGCCAGACTTGTGTAATCCCGCTCTCATTCACAAGCACAGGTATGTATGGAAATCGCATCTGGAAGTTGCATCTAGGTTGCAACGTATAAAGCTCACCATGTGTCTCACAGCATCTGGTCTTCCTCCCTTAGCCAGCCCAGAAAGGGTTAATGCCTGGGAGGCACCCTGCTGGCATGCAGTGCCAGGTGCTGAAACACCCACTGGAAGTCTCCTCATGCGAGGCTTAGCCAGAGCCTGGCAGCAACCCACAGCTCCCAGCAGCCCAGCCCTGAAGACACTTTGAAAAGAAAAGCAGGTAAAGAAGAAACCAACAAACAATGCAAAAAAAGAAGCTTCTTTACCTTTGTCTGGTCCAGTGTAGCTTTTGGGCTGTTCCCCGACCACGACCAGAAAAATAGAGATTATTGCCAGATCCCAGTGATTCATCCTAAATGACAGAGTAGACTCACTCTTTGCCCAGGCTGCCTGCCTCCACTGTGTGACAGCTGCCGGCTGGCTTCCCAACTCGGAGCTCCCATTCTGCAGTTTGCCGCAGGGGGAGCGTGGGAGAGAGAGAGAGAGAGGGAAAGAGAGGGAGGGAGAGAAAGAGAGAGAGGGAGGAAGGGAGGGGGACAGAGAGAGAGAGAGAGAGAGAGAGAGAGAGAGAGAGAGAGAGAGAGAGAGAGAGAGAGAGAGAGAGAGAGAGAGAGAGAGAGAGAGA
>NW_027187339.1:9383330-9398313 GCF_028583685.1 Petaurus breviceps papuanus
AGAGAGAGAGAGAGAGAGAGAGAGAGAGAGAGAGAGAGAGAGAGAGAATGAGAATATCCAGGCAGAGAGAGAGAGCAAGGAAGCTAATGATGGCAAGGAAAACTGCTCAGACAGGAAGATACCATTCAAAGCTCTTCTCCCCTGCTTTTGCTGCTCCCATCCATTGTGGAGAAATGAAAAGTTTCTTTAAAAGCAAATTAAAAGACTCTCTAACCACTATATTTAAAATGCCACTTAAAGAGTCTGCCCACTTGAATGAGAACTCGGTGTTTTTTTCAGCCCTGAGGACAGGTTGGGTATAGGGAGGTTGCCCAGTTCAGCTGGATTCTAAACCCCGAAACCAAGATGGTTCTAAGTCTAGAATTCGATATTCCAGGGGTGTTGGTTGGGGCTAGCTTTGAAAGAACTTGAAATACCAAGCTGAGGACTTTGTAATTGACCTGGGAGGTAGGAGTCACTGTTTTTGATGAAGCCGGGAAGTGACAGGGTCCAACATGTTCTTGACAAAAAATCACTTCAGCAGCTGGAGTCAAGAATGGTTTAGAGCAGGAAGAGATGAGACAGGGGGACTAATTAGAGGGTTACTGAAATAGTCCAGATACAGTGAAAAAGAGAAGTGGGGGACGGAGTGGAGGTTGCCTCTCTGAGGTGACTTTTGCAAATGGATTCTTCTTTCCACCTGACAGCTGTTGGTTTGTGGAGTTGTCATTGTTGTTCCTCTAGGGTATTTGCAACAGCATGTTCTCTGGACCAGAGCTGGGAGAAGCCAAACTCCCAAACACCCCCACAGAACACAGCCCAGTCATAATCAAGCTCATCTCAAAGAGTGTCATCAACAAACTCCTCAATTATGTCACTGTCACTTTGATCACTGTGGTGGACGACCAGGAGGCATAGCCAGAAGGAGCAGCTGCCAGATGTTGGCCAAAGAATAGCAGTCTTGTCTCTGCTTTCCAAGGGGAAGGGACTCTACTCTATAAGAATCAGTGTGCACAGAAGCATCCAGGGAGATACCATCAAGAAAGGCTGAAAGCCAGAGTGTGGATCCAGTTATGAATGTCTTAATACCAAATATTTGGCTGATTATTATTTGATGAGGGCTAGGCTCAGCTACTACTTTTAAGAGAGATGTATATATTTATTGATGCTAATGATTCACACAAAACCTTTGTTGAAGACAGAAGGCCTCTTGAGAATTCTCTCCTCATGTAACCTAAGAGTTGGAGGGGGCCTGAAGAATCATACAGAGGTTCCCAAACTTATTTGGCCCACCGCTCCATTAGGAAAAAAATTCATCAGAGTCCCCTCTGGGGTTAGGTTATTTTAACCCTTATTTTTATCCAACACTCCCCAATTGCATCCAACACTACTACCCCCCCCCCATTGTTCCAGTGCCCCCAGGGGATATTGTCCACTCTGTGAAACTATGCTTCTACACCTATTTGATGCCTGAGTCTTTTCCACAATATCCCAACATGGGATGATTCAGCCTCCACATACCAGATACCTTTAGTCTTTTCCTCCTCTTCTCTTTTTCCTCCACCAGCCTGATTCTTATGTTCTTCTCTTTTCTTCATCTATCTGGGATCTGCCATGCTGAATTCTGCCTCCTCGCTATCACTCTGCTCATCATCCTTCTTCCCAGTGTGGTTTTGCTATTCCACATGTTTTGTCTTTATAACCCCAGTACTTAGGCAATAGTGCCTGGCACATAGTGAGTGCTTAATAAAGACTTGTCAACTATTGTCTGCTGCCCCCTCTTCTCTATTTATCTCCTACTCGTGTTTTAAGTCCCAGATGACATTCTCTTCCTCAGTGAGGCCTTTTCATCCTTCTCCAACAACTGAAGAACATGAACACTTTTTTATTAGCAGTATATAATACTGAGCAATATACTCTTTTATTCACTAATCTTTATGTATTTTGTGTGTGTGTGTTTACATCTTGTCTCCATTTGACCTCTCTCATCTGTTCTCAGAGCATTTCACTTTCAATTCTCATTTATATTTGAACCAATTGTTCTCTGGTCACAATCCAAGGAGAGATCTACTAAATGCCACACATGCATCCATGACCCCATGCCATCCTGTCTCCTCTATGATCCCTACTCTCTCAATAAATTTTAGTCTCTCCGTCTCTACTAGGTGCTTCCCTGCTGCCTAGAAACA
The DNA here is from genome assembly GCF_028583685.1 of Petaurus breviceps papuanus. NCBI lineage: Eukaryota > Metazoa > Chordata > Mammalia > Diprotodontia > Petauridae > Petaurus > Petaurus breviceps. The sequence continues at coordinate 9,385,499 of NW_027187339.1, forward strand.
TACTCAAGGCTCTTCCATTCTTTTTTTTTTTTCAGATAGTAACCATAGTTTTTATTTCTAACTTTTTAAAAAATGGTATCTTACTTTTCCCAATTATGTGTCAAGATAACTTTTAGCATTCATTTTTAAAAGATTTTGAGTTTCAGACTTTTTTCCCTCCCTCCCTTCCCTCCGCTCTTCCCCTCCCCTCTTCTGAAAATGGAAGCCAAATTGATATAGATTGTACATGTGCGATCATGTAAAACGTATATCCATATTAGTCACAGTTTCGAAAGAAGAAACAGATCAAAGGGAAAAAATATCACAAAAAAGCATAAAGTATGTTAAAAAATATGCTTCCATCTGTGTTTAGAATCCATCAGTTCTTTATCTGAATGTGGATAGCATTTTCCTTCATGAGTCGTTTGTGCTTGTCTTAGATTACATGTAGGTCCTTTTCCCTTTTTTATGATCTCTTTGGGATGCAGAACTAATAGTAGTATTGCTGGATCAAATGGTATGTACAGTTTGGTTGCCCTTTGGGCATAGTTCCAAATTGCTCTCCAGAATGGTTGGATCAGTTCACAACTCCACCAACAGTGCATTGGTGTCCCAATTTTCCCACATTCTCTCTACCATTTGTCATTTTCCTTTTTTGTTATGCTAGTCAATCTGATAGGTGTGAGGTGGTATCTCAGAGTTGTTTTAATTTGCATTTCTCTAGACAAAAGTGATTTACAGAACTTCTTCATATGTTATAGATAGCTTTGATTTCTTCATCTGAAAACTGTCTTCTGTCCTTTGACCGTTTAGGGAATTTTGAATTTTAGGGAATTAGGGAATTGATTGTATTCTTATATATTTGAGTTAGTTCTCTATATATTTGAGAAATGAGGCCTTTATGAGAGAAATGTTCTGTAGAGATTGTTTCCAAGCTTTCTGCTTTCCTTCCAATCTTGATTGCATTGGTTTTCTTTATGGAAACCCTTTTTAATTTAATATAATCAAAATGAACTATTTTACATTTCATAATGTTCTTTATCTCTTGTTTGGTCATGAATTTTTCTCTTTATACTTTAAGAATTTAGATGCTAAGAACTCACTATCTGACAAAAACTGCTGGGAAAATTGGAAAATAGTATGGCAGAAACTAGGCATAGACCAATATCTTACACTATGTATCAAAATAAAGTGTAATGGGTTCATGATCTAGATATAAAGACCGATACTGTAAACAATCTGCTAAAGCAAGGAATAGTTTACCTGTCAGATTTATGGAAAAGGGAAGAATTTATGACCAAACAAGAGAAAGAGAGCATTACCACATGAAAAATGGATCATTTTGATTACACTAAATTGGAAAGCTTTTGTACAACCAATGCCATGTAACCAAGATTAGGAGGGAAGCAGAAAACTGGGAAAGAATTTTTACAACTAGTGTCTCTGATAAAGGCCTCATTTCTAAAATATACAAAGAACTGGGTCAAATATATAAGAATACAAGTCACTCCCCACTTAATAAATGGTCAAAAGATATGAACAGGCAATTTTCAGAGGAAGAAATCAAAGATATGTATAATCATATGAAAAAATGCTCTAAATCACTATGGATTAGAGAAATGCAAATCAAAACAACTTTGAGGTACCACATCTCACTGGTCAGATTGGCTAACATGACAAAACAGGAAAATGATAAATGCTGGAGATGTGGGAAAATTAGAACACTAGTGCATTGTTGGTGGAGTTGTGAACTGAACCAACCATTCTGGAGAGCAATTTGGAACTATACTCAAAGGATTATAAAAATGTGCATGCTCTTTACCCCTGCAATACCACCTCTAGGGCTGTATCCCAAAGAGATCATACAAGGGGGAGGAGGACTCATATGCACAAAAGTATTTATTGCAGCTCTTTTTGTGGTGGCAAAGCATGGAAATCAAGGGGATGCCCATCAATTGGGGAATGGCTAAACAAGTTGTGGTATAGGAATGTAATGGAATATTATCATGCTATAAAAGTGAGGAGCAGACAGACTTCATAATAACCTGGAGAGACTTAAATAAGCTGATGTTAAGTGAGGGCAGAAGAATTGTACACAATTACAGACACACTGTATCTGTTATGACTAACTTAGACTGGGCTCCTCTTAGCAACACAAGACTATAAGACAACTCCAAAAGACTTGTGATGGTGTAGCGGCAAGCACCCCAGTGTCTCCAGGGTGTCTGCCAATACAGGTTCTTGGATCTGCTTTGATAAAGGAAAGCAACTCAGAATGGGTTAACAAGCTTACTTTAATCAGTCAGACATGTATCGTTTACCTTGTTCAGGGTATAAAGGTCAGCACCCCGAACTTCAAAGTATACAGGCAGAATTATCAAGACAGAAACAGATCAAGCAGACAGATTTCCAAACTGTCCAACCATTACATCCATACCCAGTCAACATCTGGGTTTCCACATTCTGGGTTTTTCAAAGCCGGGGGACTCTCAACAATGGCTTCCCAGAATTCAGATCAAATCACAGAACACTTCTCAAAGTGAGTCCCAAAAACAAAGCTACACATCAGGGAATGTAACAACCTTATTGACTCACTGACCAATCAAGAAGTATCTACTGAAAAACAAGCCTCCCACCCCAGGCTTCAGGTGCACTTTAGCCTAGGGGCAGGGAAGATCTTCCAAATCTGCATTCCCGTTACAGATGGAAAGGGCTATCCACATCCAGAGGAAGAATTATGGAGTCTGAATGCAGATGGGAACAAACAACTTGCTCTCTCTCTTTTTTGTTTTGTTTGGTTTTGTTTCTCTTTTCTCGTTATCTATTCCATTGGTTATAATTCTTCTTTACAACTTGACAAATGTTTAATGTGAAGGTATTTGTAGAACCTATATTGGATTGCAGGCCACCCTCCATAGGGGGAGGAGAGAGAAGGGGAGAAAATTTGGAACTCGGAAGTTTGTGGAACTGAATGTTGTATACTAAAAGTAAATAAATTTTTTAAAATCTCAAAAAAAAAAGAAAAAAAGAATTTGGATGCTATATGCCAAATGGTCCATATATCTTTAGTATTAATATTACTTCATTGTCTATGGCACCTTTTAGCAAGATGTAGTTTCAAAACTTCTTTATCTCTTTTAATTTGGACTATTTTTGCTTTTGATTTCTCTGAGATCAGAATTGCTACCCTTGCTTTTTTTTAAACTTTTTTTGAAGCATAATAGACTCTGATCTAGCCCCTTATCTTTACTCTGTATATGTCTCTGCTTCAAGTGTGTTTCTTACAAACAAAATATTGTAGGATTTTGGTTTTTGCTTCCCTCTGTTATCTGCTTCCATTTTATGGGAGGATTCATCCCATTTCACATTCACAGTTATTATTACTAATTGTATATTTCCCTCCATCCTATTTTTTCCTCTTCTTTGTCCTTTCTCTTCTTTCACTCTTTCTCTCCTCAACAGTGTTTTGCTTCTGTCTGCCAGCTCCCCCAATCTGCCCTCTCTTCTGTCAGCCCCATCCCCTTTATTTAATATTTTCTTCTACTACTTCCCTTTTGGGTAAGATATATTTCTATATTCAACTGATTGTGTATATTATTCACTCTTTGAGCAAGTACTGATGAGAGTAAGGTTCAAGAGATGTCCACCACCCACTCTCCCATCTTTCCCTCCACTTTAATGGGTTTTTTGCACTTCATGTGAAATACTTTACCCCAAAACTGGAATATAGTATGGCAGAAACTGGGCATAGACCATTATCTAACACCATATACCAAAATCAAGTCTAAATGGGTACATGATCTAGGTATAAAGGTTGATACTGTAAGCAATCTCAGAAAGCAAGGAATAGTTTACCTGTCAGATCTGTGGATAGGGCAAGACTTTATGACCAAACAAGAATTAGAGAGCATTATAAAATGCAAAATGGATAATTTTGATTACATCAAATTGAAAAGCTTCTGTACAAACAAAGCCAATGTAAACAAGATTAAGAGGGAAGTGGGAAATTGGGAGAGAATTTTTACAAACTATGTCTCTGATAAAGGGCTCATTTCTAAAATATACAGAGAATTGAGTCAAATCTATAAGAATACAAGTCATTCCCCAATTGATAAATGGTCAAAGGATATGAACAGGCAGTTTTCAGAGGAAGAATTTAAAGATATCTATAAGCATGTGAAACAATGCTCTAAACCACTATTGATTAGAGAAATGCAAATCAAAACAACTCTGAGGTAACACATCTCACCAGTCAGATTGGCCAAGTTGACAAAACAGGAAAATGACAAATGCTAGAGAGGATGTGGGCAAATTGGAACACTAATGCATTGCTGGTGGAGTTGTGAACTGATCCAACCTTTCTGGAGAGCAATCTGGAGTTATGCCCAAAGGGCTATAAATAATTTCATACCCTTTGACCCAGCTATACCATTTCTAAGGTTATATCTCAAAGAGATCATAGAAGTGGGAGGAAGACCATATGTACAAAAATGTTTATAGCAGTTCTTTTTGTGGTGGCAAAGAATTGGAAATCAAGGGGGTGCCCATCAATTGGGGAATGGCTGAACAAGTTGTGGTATATGCATGTAATGGAATACTATTGTGCTATAAGAAACGAGGAGGAGATGGACTTCATATTTACCTGGAGAGACTTATACGAACTGATGCTGAGTGAGAAGAGTAGAGCCAGGAGAAATTTGTACACAATTACAGACACAATGTATGTGTGATGACCAACTTTGGTAGACTGGACTCTTCTCAGAAATACAGTGTTATAAGTCCCTCCCAAAAGACTCATGATGGAGAGAGATGTCTACATCCAGAGAAATAACTAGAAAGAATTGAGTTTGAATCCAGATTAAAGCAAACTACTGGATCCTTTTCTTTTTCTTGTTTGGTTTTGTTTCCTCTTTTCCATTTTTCATTCCAACTGATACAATTCGTCTTTATACCCTGACTAATGTCTAATGTGAAAGTATTTGCAGATCCTATACTTGATTGTATGCCGTCATGGGGGGTGGGGCAGGGGAGGGAAGGTGAGAAAATTTGAAACTCAAGGAATTGTGGAATTGAATCTTGCAAACTATAAGTAAACAAATTAATAAAGACCAAAAAATTTTAAAAAAGAAATATTTTATCCCATTTTACATCTCCCTTCCTTCTGTACCCAATGTACTCCTTTTTCTCATACCTTTATTTTTTTATGTCATTCCCTCCAATTCACCTTATACCTGTACCCTCTGTCTATGTATATTCCTTCTAGCTGTACTATTAGTGGTACAATTTTTAACAATTATAAGTATCATCTTCTCATATAGGGATATAAACATTTCACCTTCATTGAATCCCTTATGTTTTCCTTTCCCTTTTTACTTTTTGAGGCTTCTCTTGGGTTCTTGATATTAGAAGTCAAATTTATTTTTTTGTTCAATTCTGGTCTCCTTATGACAGCTTGAAATCCTTCTGTTTTATTAAATGACCAAAAATGGTCATTTCCCTTAAAGTTACTTGCCCTTGAATTATTATTCTTAATTTCTCTAGGTAGGTGATTTTTGGTTGTAATTCTAGCTTTTTTGCCTTCTGAAATATCACATTCTATGACTTCCTATCCTCTAATGTTGAAACTGCTAAATCTACGTAATCCTGATTGTGACTTGCCAATATTTGAATTGTTTCTTTCTGGTCACTTGCAGTACTTAATTTCCTTGACCTGATTACTCTGAAATTTGGCTATAATGTTCTTTGGAGTTTTTATCTTGGGATCTCTTTCCTGAGGACATTGGTGTATTCTTTCAATACCCATTGTGCCCTCTTGTTCTAGGATATCAGGACAGTTTTCCTTGATAATTTTTTGAAAGATGCTGTCCAGGTCCTCCTTTTGATTATGGCTTTCAGGTAGTGCAATTCCTGGATCTATTTTCCAAGTTATGTATTATATTTTCTTCTATTTTTCATTGTTTTGAATTTATTTGATTGACTTGATGTCTCATAGAGACATTAGCTTTTACATTTCTTTTTCCTTTTGATCAATTGTACTTTTTAAGGAGTTTTGTTCAGTGGCTTTTTGTATTTCCTTTTCCATTTGGCCAAGTCTACTTTTAAAATGGTTATTTTCTTTTGCTAACTGTTGACTCTTTTTTCCTTATTCCCTCACATCACTCTCACTTCTTTGCCTCATTTTTCTTCTGTCTCTCTTTTAAGTTCCTTTTTGAGTTCCTCCATTAGTTGTTTTTGGATGGGGACTAGTCCCTGTTTGAATTTGGGGCTTTGCCCATAGGTGTTTGGACATTGTTGTCCTCCTCTGAGTTTGTGTCTTGATCTTCCCTCTCAGTATAACTTTCTATAGTCATATTTTTGTGTTGTTTTTTTGCTCGTCTTTTTGGGTCTTCTTCCTTTCTTTTAAATTTGAACTCTACTACCATAGTGGAAGGGGCAATGTCTCAGGATTCTTGTGACAGGGGCTGCAAGCCCTGGCTGTTTACATGGTGCTACACCGATAATGCCCTGAGACCCATGGGAGACCCTCATGTCTAGTGCTGTGCTGAGGGGATGGTGTGGAAGGCAGTGGTTGGTGCTACTGGAGGCTGTAGGGGTCTTACAGCTTGCCTGGTGCTGAGCTGGGGTCCAAGTGCTAGTGTCTGGCATGTGTTGAGGCCATTGGGCCGTTTCTGCATTTCCCCAGAGTTATATTTAAGCATATGGAGGTCTGGTTACTGGGTTTCCTGTTTGCCCAGAGCTACACTGAAGCATGTGGTGGAGAGCTGGAGTTTGCCATTTCCCTGGCTATGCTGAAGCAGATGGGGGTTCCTGGTGTTGTCAATTGCCTGTTCCACTGCACTGTGGCTCAGGATCTCCCCCTGGTTTTCTGAAGTGGAGCTTGCTGCTGGCTTGCTGGAATACTTCCTGTCCTGGATTGAGCTCCATTTTTACATGAGTGAGACAGAAATATACAGCCAATCTTACAAGTTTATTGGGCTAAAAAATTGTTTTACTCCATCTTTTTGCTGGTTTTGATGTTCTAGGATTTATTTGGGGGTGCTATTTTATGGTTGTTTTGAGGTGAATATGGGAGAGTTATGGCCATTTATTACTTACTCTGCCTTCTTGGCTCCCCAAAATTGGTGTTCTGTTCTTAAAAACAAAACAAAACACCTTGTTTAATTAGCCCATCCCTGCTAGCAATCAGTTTACATCCCTTACACTTTCTGAGGCTGAATTCCTTGAGAAAGTTGTCTATACTTGATGCCTCCACTTTCTTCTCACTCTCTTCCTAACTTTCTTCATTTAGCTTTATCCTTCAATTCAACTGAAGCTGCTCTCTACAAAGTTACCTCTGATCTCCTAGTTCCCAAATTGAATGGCCTTTTAAAAATTCTCATCCTTTTTGTCCTCTCTGCAGACTTTGGCACTATTGATCACCCTCTTTTTCTTGATACATTTTCTCACTAGATTTTTGGAACACAATTCTCTATTGGTTCTCCTACCTATCTAACCTTCTGCATATTTTCTTTTCCTTTGGTTTTCTTGACACTGCTTTCTCCTGGTTCTCCTATTTGTTCTATTTTTGTTTGACATCTTCTCAGTCTACTTTGATGGATCTTCATCAAGGTCACATCTGCTAACCCTGGATGTGTCTCAAGATTCTTTCTTGGGCTATCTTCTTTTCTCCCACCATACTATTTCAATTGGTAATATCATCAGCTCCCATGAATTCAGTATATCTATGCAGATGATTTTCAAGTCTAGCAAACATAAATCCTTTACATATTCAATTGCTTCCTAGAAAATTTGAACTGCATGTTCCATAGACATCTTAAACTCAACATGTTCAATAATGAACTCGTTAGGTTTTCCTCAAACGCTCTTCAAAATGTCACTCCTACCATTGATGGCACTACCATCCATTCAGTTGCCTGGATCTGAAACCTAGGTGTCATCTTTGATTCCTCAAACTCTCATTCCTCATGCTCATTTAATCTGTTACTAAATCCTTCCAATTCTATCTTTGAAACATCTCATATACACACCTTTCTTTTTCTCTAGCACTGCTTCCACGTGGCCCCAGGTGGTAGCATTACCTCATCTTTAGATGATTAAAATAACCTTGTTGGGCTCTCTGCCTCAAGCCTCTACCTGACCTCAGTCCATCCTCCACTCAGCTGCCAAAGCGATCTTTCCAAGGTGCACAGCTGAGCACAGGTGACTGTGTCACCTTCTCCTCCCACCCACCCCGTTCAGTAATTTCCCTGCTATCTTTGGAATCAAATATAAATTCCTCTGTTTGGCTTTTAAAGACCTTCATAAGTTGACCCCTTCCTACTTCTCTAGTCTTCTTAGTCCTTACTCACTTCCACATATTCAGTGACATTCCCAACTGTGTGAATTTTCATTGACTGTTCCCCATATTTGGAATCCTCTCTCTCTTCTTCTTTACTTTCTGGCTTCCTTGAATTCCTTCAAGTTTCTGAATTCAGTTGCACCTTCTATAAATAAGAAGCCTTTCTTCATTCTCCTTAATGATAGTGTTTTCCCTCCAAGATTACTTTTGATTTACCCTGTATATATCTTATAAATATATACATAGTTGTATGCCTCAAGAATAAGAGTGAAGACAGAATGTACATTAGGCATAGGGACAGCCAGTGCAAAGACATGACAACAAGAGATGAAGTTCTGTTTATGAAGAAGAACAAGATGGTATTGACTGAATTGCATAGTGAGAGGAGAATAATGCGAAAAAGTTCTGGAAAGGTAAGCTGAGGCCATATTGTGAAGGGTTTGAAATGCTTAACAGAGGAGTTTATACTGTATCCTTGAAGCAATAGAGAACTTTCAGAATTTGTGGAGTAGGTGAGACCTGTACTTTTGGAAAATCCCTTTGATAGCTGGGAGTGGGGAATGGATTTGAGTGAGAAGTTGAAGTTAGGGAGACCTATTAAGAGACTACTGTAATAGTCTAGGAGAAAAATAATGAAGACTGGAAATGGACATGTGAGTAGAGACAAGGGGATTGAAAATCCACTGAATCCATACCTAGAGGTCTTCTTTTCTTTTCTTTTTCTTTAATCACTCTACCTCTCTGAAAAAGAAAATATGTCTTTAGAAAGAAGAGATAAGGGAATCAGCCAATTTCTGACTCGTTACTGCCTTAGTTTTCTAAGTTTTTTCTCAGCTGTATTTCTCTAATCCTCATTTGGTTCACAGTCTATTGCCTTGATCCTTGGATGTCAACAAAGAGAATGGTACTGTCTGCCACAGAATATCTCTGCTCTGATTTGTGAATCATCAATGTGAATTCTCTGGGCCAAACTCCTTCACCTGTTCTGTATCCCAAGCTCTCGCTTGTAGATCTCTGTTGTGGCAATGATATTACTCTTTAACAAATATTTATTAAGTACTTCCCATACTAAACCCTGGGGAAGATGCAAGTATAGATATGATACAATCTTTACATCCTATAGATTACAGTCTAAGAGGGGCTTGAAATGTAAGCACAGATAGTACAACATATTGTACGAAAAATACATTAAAAATGTACAAAATATATACTGACCAGTTAATAATCATTTACTAAATATCTGTAATATGAGAGAGAAGATTATTGTTGAAGGATAGCAGACCAAGGAAGAATTCATCTTTTAGGGGAAGGTCTTTGAATTGATCTTTAAAGGATTAGTAGGAATTTAGCAATAATGAGTGGAGAGGAATTTGGCATTATCGATAGTCGATAGGCAAGAACAGTATGAGCAAAGAATGAAGGTAAAAAAGAGTAAGTCAGATTTAAGGGGCATAGTCCTGTTTGGTTCAGGTATAGAGCAAAGTGATAGGAGATAAAAATGGATGTTTTTGCATGTTAAGCAAAGAAGCTTGAACTTTGGATTTCTTTGACTAAAGGTATGATATGACTAGCTTCATGTACCAGAAGGTCTAGTCTGAAAGCATTATAAAAATGGATTGAAAGCAGGACACTACTTGTTAGAAGCCAATTGCAGTGGTGAAGGAGGATGACAATGGAGGGACATCTTAAGGTCGTTTCAATGGGAAAGAGGTGAAAATTGAGGCAAGAGAGCCATAGAGGTGGGATATACAGGCATTGGTGAAAGCTTACATATAAGAGGGATGACAGACAAAAGAATTGAAGATAATTAGAAGGTTTCAAGTTTATGATACATGATAAATGGCAGTTCTATAAATAGAAGTCATGAAATCAAACAAAAACATGGATTTGAGAACACTAAAAGATCTCAGAACACTGATCGGTAGCATCTAATTGTGACTTCAGAGGGCTGATGATGAAATATATTTCCTACCTTTTGGCAGAGAGGTGGTGGACTACAGGGGTAGCCAGAAGCATGCATTTTCATATATGGTCAATGTGGTCATTTGTTTTGCTTAATTGTACTTACTTATTACAAGAAAGGGTTTTTACTAGAGATTATTATTACTGGGAAATCACAGTGAGAGAAAAAAGAAAATATTAATAAAAAGAATAGTAACACATAAAAATACATGTATTTTGTGGAATAATAATAGGATTCATTTTGAACATTTTGAATTTGTAATAATAGCTAGATATCTAGGCAGTGAGGCCTTGAAGGCCACTGTAAATGGAGATCTGGATCTTAGAACAGATTTGAGAGTCATCTGCATAGATATGGTAGTTAAAGCTGTAGGAATGAATGGAGTAGCCAGGGGAGAAGTATAGAGAAAGAACTGAAGAGGGTCAGAGACAGAACTATAGGGACCATGGACCCTTTGTGGTTAGAAAGAGGACAAGGAGCCAGTGAATGACAGAGAAGGTGTGGATAGAGAAGTAATAGAAAATTTAGGAGAGAGTGGTGTCTCTGAAGACAAAGGAATGGAGGCCACCAAGGAGGAAAGAGTAGTTAATATCACCAAGGAAGATCAGTGGTGAATAAGAAGTCACTGATGTACTTTGAGAGGGAATTTCAATAGAGAGGTATGGAGGGGGGCAGTTGTGGGAGGAATTTGGCACCCAAAATTTAGTAGGAAAGAGGAAGAGAGAAATGCAATATGAGCTAGATGGGTAGAAAGGTTAAGTGATTGGAGACTTTTAGGATTCAGGAATCAATGAAGAAGGAAAAATTGAATGTGTGTGTGATAGAAAGGAGATGATTCCTGGTATAAGGTCCTGGAAGAGATAGGGGGAATAGGATCAAAGACACAGGTTAGGCTAAGTGAGGAGTAAGAGGTTGGGTTGGGTTTTTACCTCTATAGCCAGAAGGAAAAAGGAGACAGTGGGTGATGATAGGAAGACATTTTGAGAAATGAAGGAAGAAGGGTCAAGGTTTCTAAATCCTCCTTTGAAGTTTCAAGTCAATATGCATGGCCAGTTGCAAATTGTCAAGGGCTTAATGGGAGTTAAAAGGAATTTACTCTTCTTCATCTAGGTAATAGTAAAGGCTGGGAGAAGTTTCTGGGGTGAGTGGAGCTCTTAATTAGCAAGGTCTTCACAGTTTCCTGAGCTCTCTTTTCTGTGTCTTCCAACTCTGACTGGTCTAAAAAACAAGAGTTGAAAATGTGTTGATTAGATCTTGGTGCCTGTTGGCTGTGGTGGAGGCGAGGGGGGTGGGGACAGAGGAGTCAGTCTCACAAAAGTTATAAGATTCTGTCTTGTGGAAGCAAAAGTAGCATCAGCAGCAACTCCTTTGGTTTGGAGAAACAACAAACCACAGCCTAGGAGACCTCTGTGATAAGAGAAACTTTAGGACCATGACAAAGGAACTGTGAGAGACAGAACTGAGAAGTAACTAGTTATGGTCAGTTGCTTGGAAACAGGCATTGAAAGTGTTTCAGTCATGATGCAATCCTTGCTCACTTCAGGGGCAATCAATTTGCAAGAGAGTGTACCCTTCTTCCACCTGCAGGGATGGGACTAAGGATTCCACTATTTGGTATTCTCTTGTTATTTACTTCCCAAATCTGTCCTAATTATATTCTTTGTTATTTGAAAAATCAAAGATAAATAATGAAAGGGAGAGGAGGCTGTTCCTATCCAAGGGTTTCAGTGTTCTCAGCGAGAAGTCCAGCTTATCTGAGATGTGTAGGAGTGAGAGAATTTTGAGGAGGCTTTAAAAGGTTTGGAATAGTCACCATGAGGAATAATCTAGATTATCAATAAATAGGAGCAGAACCCCTCCCTTCACTGATTTGTTTTTTCTCAAGTTGGAAGAATTATTTCCCTGGATCTTTTCATGGCTGAGATTAGCTGTACCATCTCCTATTGATTGTCTTTTCTTTGTTGGATGGATGAGCCTCTAATTCTAATTTGATGGCTTTAATTCCTGCATGAAGCAGCTTTCTCAACAGGGTGCTCTGTGCTTGGTTCTCTCATTCTTCTTTCATGTCCAGGAATATTCTCATTCAGAGAAGTTGATGGCTTGATCTGTTTCAGATGGTTCTTTCTCTGGTGATAGATAGATCAGAGAAGATCCACATATTGGTGTTGCTGAGGACAAAGTCAATGTGACTGAGTAACCTTCCAATGAAACTTCTCCATGGGTATTTCTCTGCCTCCTGGAAATATGTATTCATGATACTGAGGCTGTTTTCCTGCCCCGCCCCCAGTGCCTAGAGGAGCACCTGGAACATATTATGCATTTAAATGCTGATTGAATTGAATTATTAGTGTAAAAATTGATTAAGTATAATTCTTATTCAATACACTTCTGTGCTCTTTATTTTTCTGTTCAGTGATGATGTTGAAATTGTTTTACACAATGGTGTTTGTCAGCTTTGAGATCAGGATCAAGGCTTTTCCATTCTTCATCTGTCTCTCCTTGCATTTGACTATGCTCTATGCTTTTGTGTAGAAT
>NW_027187339.1:9398323-9406073 GCF_028583685.1 Petaurus breviceps papuanus
TCCATCTCCAACAGATCCTGGTATCATGGTCCTCTGCAAGTCAATCTACATGTAACCAATCACTTCTGTCAGGCATCAAGTTGCAGAGAAGCTGCTGATGTGCCCTGCTAGTGACAGTTTCTTTATTAGAGTCCCTGGAATCACAGGATACATACATACATACATACATACATACATACATACAAATCTATATTTTGTGGACATATATCTTTATATGTGTATATGTATATACACACATAGATATAGACCTATATGTGTCTGTGTTGTATACATGCATGTTTATATATGTCTAAACACATATATACAAACATATAGGTATACATGTGTTCAAATATACATATATGCACTATATGTGTATATGCACACATATGCACATGTGTGTATATATAACTATACATGTGTGTATGTACACACATATACATGCATGCATACATCTATAATATATGTGTATAGGGGGTATATACACAGCCTGTCTCTTAGTTGCATGAACCTGAATAAATTTAAGTGTAATTTTACCAAGGAGAAAATGTAACTATAATTTTAAAAAATTATTATGAATGATAAGGTCAGTTCCATTCATTTGGTTACAATTTTCATAGATCCTTCAGAGGAGAATGTGATGGTCAGTTTTCTACACTGACCAAAGATCAGCCTGTCTTTGTGCTTTACCTACATTCATGCTGGCCTTGATTTTCAAGAGAAGCTCAATGTAAGAATCAATCAAGATGTCAGAGGCTAGAATACTGAGACTGTATGTAGCAATAACCAACCTAACTGTCCCATGAGCTCTTTTCTCTAACTGGGCCTCAAGAGGGTGTGCCCTACTGTTTCCTTTATCATTGTGTCTACTTATTTTATTTAGAACTGAGTAGCTGTCAATAGAACATTCAAGGTTCTGGCCTTGGAGTTATTCTTGAAGCCTCAGGAGATCAGTAAACCTTCTCACTAGACCTCCTTTTTCTCTCTCAATCATTAGCCATTACCCTTTTCCTGTTTGCTTGCTTGGTTACAAAGAAGTCTTAGGATTCCTGGTAAGTCAAGTGCCATCAAAATTCATTTAGGCTCAACCATACCATAATGAGATCATTTCATCAACAACTCTTGTATGCACTTACCTTACTCAAATTTATATTTTATTTATTATGTTGCCTTATTTGAGCATAAATTCTCTGAGGTAGTAAATGTGTTCAATTTATCACTGTATCTTTCTATTACACCTAGAATGTAGTAGACAATTGATAAATGTGCATTGGATGAATTGGTACCTTTCATCCTGTCTCCCTCCCCCCTTCTTCCAACAAAATGCTGCCACAATCATCCCTTCTCTCTATTCAGTCTTCAGTTTCTGACTCTTTATCAGTGTATTCCCTTCTTCCTACAAATGTGCCCAGGTATCTCTAATCCATTTTTAAAAAAAATTCCTAACTTGACCTCACTATTCCCTCAAGATAATATTCAACATGCTTTTATTTCTTTTCTTTTACAGTTGAACTGCTATATATCTAGTTATTTCCTTCAGTTTCTCCCCTTGCATTTCTCAACCTCTTGCAGTTTGATTTTTTTACCTCAACACTCAAGTGAAATTTCTCCAAATTTACAAGTGATCTCTTAATTGGAAAATTCAACATCCTTTCCACCCCACCCCATCCTTATATTTCTTAACCTCTCTGTAGCATTTGGCATTGTTACCCATTCTTCTCTCCATGAGTACTCTCTTTCCAATGAATTTCCCTCTTTTGATCATAATCCATACCCCACTTACTAAACGGAGGAATTCTCCAAGGTTCTGTCCTTGACTCTTCTTACTTTGCTATATTCTCTCTCTCCCTTGATGTCATTATCTCCCATGGCTTAAATTATCATCTCATTGAAGATGATGCCCAACTTTATCTATGAAGCCCTCTTATTTTTTCTTGGGCTCCCATCCTATATAACTAACTATCATCAGCCATTCCAAACTGCACATCCCATAAGCATTTCAAACTCAAAATGTCTAAACAACTCTTTCTCTTTATATACACCTGTTTTCTGAACTTCTGTATTTCTGTGAAGAGCACCCCCATTCTTCCAGTCACCCAAGTTCACAGCTACAGAGTCATCCTCAGTTCCTAACTTCCTCACTCCATATGTCCAATCAATTGCCAAGTTTTATCAGTTCTAATTCCATGACATTTCTAAAATCAGTCTCCTTAGAGAATTCCTCCAGTTAGTCAGTGGGGTATGGATGATTATCTAAATCATTCTGAACTGTATGGAGCAGTCCAGAGCTCTGGTATATAGTGCCATTAGAGATGATGTTCTGTGTTGATATATGTTCATCAGCATATTTTCAGTATAGTTTTTCAAGCAGTTTTCATAATAATAGCATTTAAATAATGCTTTAAGATTTGCAAAGCATTTTATAAAAATCTCATTTTATCTTCATAACAACACTGTAAAGTAGGTGCTATTATTATGCCCATTTTACAGGAGAGGAAACTGAGGGAGACAAAAGTCAAGTGACTTTCCCAGGGTCACATTGTTAGTAAGTGTCTGAGCCTGGATTTGAATTCAAGCTCAGAACTTTATCCACTGTACCACCTAACTGTTATGAATCTATCTAATGTAGTACATATCGTTCACGCCAGATCCATTCAATTAATTCTCAATCCATCCAACTATACTACCATCTAGACCTCAAAGTACTAGATACTTTGTGAATTGCTTTACTGAAATTCCAGTATGTTATGGCACTGGCATTCTTCTGCTGTACTAATCTAGTAATATCATCAATATAGCAAATGAGGTTTAGTCTGAAATGACTTATTCTTGATGAAGCCATGTTGGCTCTAGTTACCACCCATTTCTCTTTAAAATGGTTACAATCCATTCCCATTAAAATGCATTTTAAAATTTTGCTAGGAATCAGAATCAAACTTGCTAATCTGTAGATTGAAGGACTGTTGGAGGAGTTATTTTATAGTTGTTTGGAGGTGAATTTCTACTATCTTGGCTCTCTCCAATTTATCCTCAATATAACTGCAAGAAAAGCTTTTTTTGTTTTGTTTTGTTTTGGGTGTTATTCTTAGTGTTCACTGTCAACCTCACCTCGTTTTGAAGAATAGCACTCTTCCCCATGCTGCTACTACAGGACCTTGGCCTTTTTTTTTGCCTTTTGGAGGACAACTGGGGCTAAGTAACTTGCCCAAGTTTACACGGCTAGTTTGTGTGTGTGTGTGTGTGTGTGTGTGTGTGTATGTGTGTGTGTGTGTGTGTGTGTTAAGTGTCTGAGGCCAGAACCAAACTCGGGTCCTCCTGACTCCGGGGCCAGTGCTTTACTCACTGCACCACCTAGCCGCCCCTAACCTTGGCCTTTTCTATATTTATACTTAATTATCTACCCTTGTTATCATCTTCAATCAGTACTAACTAGTGTGGATGGTATGGAGTGTTGCCCCAGGGTGCCAACACCTGGGCACAGATACACTTTCTTCCCATGATGACAACTATCTCTGTACCTAACTTCAGGATCTTCCACCACTCTGGGTTTCATCACTATGGTGTCCCTTTCCTAGGTCTACTTCCCCTCCCCCATTGCCATGATATCAAGGGTTAGACAGACCCCTTTTTGCCATAGGCAAAAAAAATCTTGGTATGTCTTCTATATGCACATTTTTTATCCCTCCCAAATTAAGACCAACCATGACTTCCTTGTATATTGAAAAACAAATTCTAGGTAGGTATCTCTCTTCTCTATATATCTATATTGATATCAATATTCATATATATATGTGTGTATATATATATATATGTTTATTCCAAAAGTTTAAGCCCAGCTGTGACTTCCTTATATATTGAAACAATGTTTTAGACAGACCTCTTTTCAAAGTTATCCTTATCAAAATTATCTGCTTTTTCTTTTTAGGATTTCATTCTTGATTGTGTTGTGTTGGCTTCCCATATGGCATCTGAAGCCATGGGGCACTTCCTCTGATATCTCAGTTCCATGTCACACTGCTTGGCTTTCTTCTTTTCTCCTATAATAAACTCTGAGATTGTATGGCTGCTTCCTCCCAAAGTTCCACTCATTTCTACTCCATCAACTAGTTCCTCTTAATTGGTCAGAATAAGACCCAAAGTAGCAGTTTTTCTCCTCACTTCTGCCACCTCTCAAAGAATGAAATTATCATTAAGGAACTCAGGAAATTAGCAGCTGGCAGTTTTTGGCAGAAGGCAGACTCATGCAGACATACAAATAGTTGAAATCCCCTATCTCTCTGCACCAGATTTCTGATTGGTTTCCAGAAATCATAGGAGCATTGGATTTAGAACTGGAAAAAACCCTAAGGATAACACAGTCCAACTTCCTCAGTTTTTGGATGTGGAAATGGAAACTTAAAGACATTAAGTGATTTGGTAGAGTTTACGCAGTTAGCATTAGTAACATTTCTGCTATTGGAACCCAATGCCAGAAAAAAAAGCTTTCCAAGTTAAGTATTGGCCTAATTATATTAATTTATATTTGCATGTGCTTTAAGATTTGCAAAAGTCATTTCAGTCCAATAGCCCTATGGAATATATAGTATGTATATGTGTGTGTGTATATATATGTGTGTGTATGTATGTATATATATACATATACATATATGTATATATGTATATATATATATATATATATATAAATTTTGCAGATGAAGAACATAGACCATGGAGTGGCCAGGTAGCACACCGAGTAAGAGCACCGGCTCCAGTGTCGGGATGACCTGGGGATCAAATCTGGGCTCAGATACTTAGCACCACACCCAGAAATAACTGGCGTGTAACCTTGAGCAAGTTACTTAACCCCGATTGCTTAAAATAAAAACCAAAACATAGACCATTAGAGGGGAAGATAGAGCTGTCCATGGTCACATAGCTAGTAACTACTTGTAAGTTTTCTTCTTTTGTCTGGGTGGGGTATAATATATTTCCATGACATTATCACAGGATCATAGTTTTTTTTTTGCAATTGCTGTTAATATTTCTTAGATGTAATTGGGAAATTTTTAATGAAATTAAAAAGAACCCTAAAAAATTCACAATGTTACCCAAGCACTCCTTTAAGTATTATGTTTTATTATGGATAAGACATACCTTTCCATAGTCATATTCCAGTTATAAATCTTGTGCCTTCCCCCAGGCCCCAAACCCAATCATATATGAAAGGTCAATAATACTGTTTATCTTCTTTATATTGATATCTCAATTCTTTACACAGTTGCTAGAAACAATTTTCCTAAAACATGGGTGCACAGATCTGACCATATTGTTGATCTCATTAAAAAAAAAAAAGGGGTGGTTTCCTAATGCCGTCAGAAAAAAATTCAAATCCCTTAGCAAGATATTTACAGGATCACTACAGCCTGGCCTTAACCTACCTTTCACACACTCTTTGTTCTAATCAAACTTGACTAGAGGCTGTTCCCAGAATTTGACAAGCTGTCTCCTCTATTCATTCATGCCTAAAATACTCTTGCCTCATATCCAACTTTTAAAATCCTTCTTTTCCTTCAAGCCTTGGGTCTGGGCCAAAGTCTTCTCTCTGTCTCTTGGCTAGACTTATTCTCTTTACCCCTACCTTTTTATAAAGTACTTTAATCTGAATCTCTCCACTATCCCAGTCACACCCAACTTGGAATTTTACTCCTTGGTGTTTGTCTTTTATCCTTGTTCTACTCCAAGTGTAATGTAGACTGTAAATTTTTTTTTCTTTTAGAACAATTCATTCATTATTTTGTGTTGCTGGAATAACTACTGTAATTCAGGCTTATATTAAGGCAGCTACATGGTGATACAGTTGATAGAGTGCTGGGCTTGGAATTAGGAAGATGATTCAAAATCCTGCCTTAGATACTTATTAGCTGTATAACCTTGGGCAAGTGACTTAACTTACCTCTTTCAACCCCAGTTTCCTCATCTGCAAAATGGAGATGATAGTAATAGCATCTACTTCAGATGACTCATAAACATTAAAACACTATGTAAATGCGCTTTATATTTAAGCACACACACGTGCGTGTGTGTGTGTGTGTGTGTGCACAAACATGGGCATGTAGCTAGATGGCATAGTAAATTAAGCATTGGGCTTGGAATCTGGAAAACTTATCTTCATGAATTCATATTCAGCTTCATATACTTAGTAGCTGTGTGACCCTGGGCAAGTCACTTAACCCTGTTTGTCTTGATTTTATCATCTATAAAAATGATCTGGAGAATGAAACGGCAAATTATTCCAGTATCTTTGCCAAGAAAACCCCAAATGAGGTCACAAAGAGTCAGACACAAATGGACACTGACAGGATAACAAATGCTAGCAATTATCCTATTATTATATATACCCTATTATATGAATTCCAATATGAAAATTAATAATGCTTGGTAGTCAGGTATGGCAACTACCTGTATGTACTACATACCTGTAATCCTGAGAAGACTTGAGCTTGGGAGTCCTGAGCTAAAGTGGACCAATTTGGTTGGCTGTCCTTACTGGGTTTGGCATTAATACGGTGAACCCAAGGAATGGGAGGCCACCTAAATAAGGAGAAACTGAACTAGGTTGAAAATGGGTAATTGAACATACATAATGTTGATATGCACTTTCCTAAGTCAATATGTGACTCACAGAGATCCTTATATATGGTTTGAGGCCCATGTTTCTATTTGACATTGACATCACTGGCCTAGATAACTGTGGAAGTTCCTTCGGATGGAAACATTCCAATTCTTTGAATGACTTCTTACATTCGTGACTAACAATCAGTCACCTCAGTCAAATCGGAGTGCTCTTAAAGAGATATAAGCCAAATTCATGTTATTCACTTTTCCTCTGGGACCGGAAGTCTGGTGAAATGGTTTACCTACAATGTATTTCTGTATTAAATCAGCAGAGATATTAGACTGCTCTATCATGTCTTCTGAATGTGCTCATCTCATCAGTCCCCACCCCTTTCCACCCTGAAATGCCATCCCTGAAATTGAACATAATATTCCAAATATGTTCTGAACAGAGGACAGTTCACTGAGGCTCTCATCTCTCTTTTTCTAAGCACTACGTTTTTATTAGTGCAGCCCAAGATATATATTTTTTTAATTTTAATGTCACGCTATTGACTTATATTGAGCTCACTAACCTCTAAAACCTTCAGGTATTTTTCACATGAGCTATCGTCTAGCTGTGTCTCCCCTATCCTACATCTGTTTATTGCTCTAACTTCTGAAGCCCTTGCTAAAAACTCCCAAGATAGGAGGAAGCCATATTATTTAGATTTACTTAGCCCCTTCTTTCTCTCTCCATTTCTTTCATTTTTATAGTTACTTCACCAATGCTTGAAGGATGTGTCAATGATCCCCTTCCCGGTACACTGGAAAGAGTTGGAAGGGAAAAAAGGGGGAAACGAGACTATATAAAGGATATCTAGATGGGTCAGTAGATAGAGTATTGGACTTGGACTTTGGATGACCTGAATATGAATCTTGTCAAGGATATTAGCTGAGTTACCCTGGGCAAGGCATTTAATCTCTCTATGCCTCAGTTTCTACATTTTGAAATGGGGATAATAATAATACTTTATCAGGGTGTTATCAGGATCAAATGAGATATGTAACATGATTTATAAATAAATAAATAAATAAATAAATAAGTGCTATATAAATGCCAGTAATGGTAGTGGTGGTGGTGGTAGTAATAGTAGTAGTAGTAGTAGTAGTAGTAGTAGTAGTAGTAGTAGTAGTA
>NW_027187339.1:9406083-9446101 GCF_028583685.1 Petaurus breviceps papuanus
TAGTAGTAGTAGTAGTAGTAGTAGTAGTAGTAGTAGTAGTAGTAGTAGTAGTAGTAGTAGTAATTGATTTTGTTCTTGAGTTATTTTTCTGGAATATCTGACTTTTCAGGACCCCATCTGAGATTTTCTTGGCAAAGATACTAGGGTGGTTTGCCATTTCCTTTTCTAGCTCATTTAACAAATGAGGAAACTTATGGAACAGGGTCGAGTGACTTGCCCAGGGTCACACAGTTAATAAATGTCTGAGACCTGATTTGAACTCAGTAAGATGACTCTTTCTGACTCCAGGGCCAGTGTTCTATCCACTGTGCTACCTAGCTGCCAAGGGTAGTAATGGTAGCCATAGAGGTGGTGCTGGTGGTAGTGGTAGTGGTAGAAGTAATGATGGTGGTATTGGTGGTAAGGATAGTAGTAGTAATGGTAGTTATAATAGTAGAGATGGTGGTGGTGGTGATAGTGATAGTGGTGGTAGTGGTAGGAGTAGTAGCAGTGGTGGTACCAGTAGTGCCACATACCTTTTGATTTCTAATTTTTTTAAGTAGCAGAAATTCATCTTTCGGGCTAGGATTCTGGTACCAGGCAGTGCACGTGTGTCTTTTCGGGTGATCCCGCTTTCCAAAATGAAGTTTAATCCATTCCTGACCTCGGACTGAAGCAAGAACCAAAAGAGACACATCAATGCTCCCTTGCACATCCGGCACAAGATCACGTCGTGTGCGCTTGATACCCATCCGGAAGGACGACGAGGTCCAAGTGGTTCATGGACACTACGAATGTCAGCAAATTGGCAACGTAGTTCAGGTTTATAGAAAGAACTACATTATCTACACTGAGCGTGTACAACGTGAAAAAGGTAATGGCGCACTGTCCTTGTGGGAATTCACCCTAGTAAGGTAGTTATCACCAGACTAAAACTGGACAAAGATTGCGAAAAGATTCTTGAGCGTAAAGCCAAATCCCGACAAGTTGGAAAGGAGAAGGGCAAATATAAAGAAGAAACCATTGAAAAGATGCAAGAATAAAATGGTCTGTTGCACAGTTGTAATTAAACATGAAAATTAAGGAAAATAAAAAAGAAATTCATCTTTTTTTCTCTCATACTCCTTACTTTGTTGGGGCAAAAAAAAAAAAAAGAGAGAATACCAAAAATTCTTTGCAACAAATGTGCATAGTAAATCAAAACAAACACTTTCATGTACATATCCAAAGAAAAAAATAATCTGTCTTATTTTGCCCCCTAAATCCATCACCTCTCTGATGGTTTTTCAGTTCTCTGGAATCATTGATGATCATTGCATTGAGCTGAGTTCTTACAGCATTCAAAGTCATTTGTCTTTACAATGTTTTTATTACATAATCTCCCAGTTCTGCTCATTTCAATCTTTATCGGTTTATGAAAGTCTTCAAAATTATTCATTTTTGTAATATTGATGTTATCATAGAAGCTGTACTTCTAAGTACTGTTTATTTCACTCCGCCTTGTTTCATACGAGTCTTTGCAATGTATCTTTGAAATCATCTTTTTCTTGATTTCTTATAGCACAATAAATTTGACAAGAGATTACTTTTCTCTCTCTTCCTTATATCATCCAAATGCTTTCTACCACTATCTCCTTCTTCACCCCTGTCTCACATGGAGATATGACCATTGTCCTTACCAAAGCAAACCCCTCCATGTGCATCTGTGATCCCAATGCATCCTGTCTTCTCCAGGAAATGGTCCCTTCGATCTTCCCTGTCCTCTTGCTTATCTTCAGCCCCTCCTTGTCTACCATTTCCTCACTATGTATAAATGTTCCCATATCACACTATCCTTTAAAAAGTTCTTACTGCATCTACCCATCCTCATCTCATTTCTCTTCTCCCTTTTGTACTAAACTCCTTGAAAAGTTGGCTATACTCATTGTCTTTACTTTTTTTACTCTCACTCTTTTTTTTAAACTTTCTAGAGTCTGGTTTCCTACTTCATCATTCAATTGAATCTGCTCTCTCCTTACCAGTGATCTCTTAACTACCAAATCTAATGGCCTCCCCTGCCCAACTTCATCCTTCTTTACCTCTCCACAGCCTTCAACACTCTATTGCCATCTTTTCCTTGAGATCCTCTTCTTTCTAGATTTCTGCAACACTATTCCCTTCTGGTTCTTCTCCTAGTCATTAGACTTCTCATTTTCCTATGCTGGATTTTCATCTAGGTTCCATCTGTTAACAGTGGCTCTGTCTTGGGCCCTCTTTTCTTCTTCCTCCATATTATTTCACTTTGTGATCTCATCAACTCCCAAAGATTCAATTATTATATCTATGCAAATGATTTTCCAAATTTATTTATCCAGCCCTAATCTCTCTCCTGACTTGTAGTCTTGTATCTCCAACTGCCTATTGAACATCTCAAACCAGATGTCTTGTAGATGTCTTAAACTTAACATATCCAAAACTGAACATATTATCTTTCCATCCCAAACCCTTCCAATTTTCCTGTTATTGTTTAGGTTACTACCATCCTCCCAGACACAGGTCACAATTTAGGAGTAATCCCCAACTCCTCACTCTCCCTCACCCTCCCCCCAAGTCCTGTCAATTTTACCTGAGTAACATCTCTCATATAAACCTCCTGCTCTTCTCTGACACTGCAGCTGTCCTGATGCAGGCCATCCTTACCTCATGTCTGGACTGCTGGAAAACCCTTCTGGTTGCTCTCCCTGACTCTAATCTCAAGT
This sequence comes from Petaurus breviceps papuanus, assembly GCF_028583685.1. Taxonomy (NCBI): domain Eukaryota; kingdom Metazoa; phylum Chordata; class Mammalia; order Diprotodontia; family Petauridae; genus Petaurus; species Petaurus breviceps. The sequence goes on from NW_027187339.1 coordinate 9,408,801, forward strand.
CTCTCCCTATTCCAGTACATCCTCTACTCAGCTGTCAAATTAATCTTCTGAGTGTATAGATCTTACCATGTAACCCTCTTGTTCAGTAACTCCAGTTGCTCCCTATAACCCCCAGGATGAAATATAAAATCATGTGTTTGCCATTAAATGCCCTTCACAACCTGGCCCCCTCCTACCTTTCCAGTCTTTTCTCACTTTACTGCTACCCAAATACTTTGCCATCTGGTGATTCTGATCTCTTTCTTGTTCCTGAAATAAGACACTATTCTTGATTCCAGGCATTTTCATTGGCTGTTCTCTGTATCTGGAGTGCTCTCCCTCCTCACCTCCACCTCCTGGCTTCCTTCAAGTCCCAGATAAAAATCTTATCTTCTACAAGAAGACTTTCTCAATACCCCCAACCCCCTGTTGATTACCTAGTGAGAAGGTAGAAGAGCCAGATTTACACCTGGGCCCTCACTCAATACTATTAAGAACTTTTCTTAGAGTAGTGGATCAATAGAATAGATTGGGCACACGAGATTCAGCAGTCAATGACTATAGTAATTGTTTGATAAACCCAAAGATACCAGTTTTTGGTATAAGAACTATTTGACAAAAACTGCTGGGAAAACTGGAATATAGTATGGCAGAAAGTGGGCATAGACCATTACCTAACACCATATACCAAAATCAAGTCTAAATGGGTGCATGATCTAGGTATAAAGGTTGATATTGTAAGCAATCTCGGAAAGCAAGGAATAATTTATCTGTCAGATCTGTGGAGAGGGAAAGACTTTATGACCAAACAAGAATTAGAGAGCGTTATAAAATGCAAAATGGATAATTTTGATTACATCAAATTGAAAAGCTTCTATACAAACAAAGCCAATGTAACCAAGATTAAGAGGGAAATGGGAAATTGGGAAAGAATTTTTATAACCAGTGTCTCTGATAAAGGACTCATTTCTAAAATATACAGAGAATTGAGTCAAATCTAAAAGAATACAAGTCATTCCCCAATTGATAAATGGTCAAAGGACATGAACAGGCAGTTTTCAGAGAAAGAAATTAAAGATATCTATAAGCATATGAAAAAATGCTCTAAACCACTATTGATTAGAGAAATGCAAATCAAAACAACTCTGAGGTAACACATCTCACCAGTCAGATTGGCCAAGATGACAAAACAGGAAAATGACAAATGCTAGAGAGGATGTGGGCAAATTGGAACACTAATGCATTGCTGGTGGAGTTGTGAACTGATCCAATCTTTCTGGAGAGCAATCTGGAATTATGCCCAAAGGCCTATAAATAATATCATACCCTTTGACCCAGCAATACCCCTTCTAGGGTTGTATCCCAAAGAGATCATAGAAGTGGGGAGGAAGACCCATATGTACAAAAATATTTATAACAGCTCTTTTTGTGGTGGCAAAGAATTGGAAATTAAGGGGGTGCCCATCAAGTGGGGGATGGCTAAACAAGCTGTGGTATATGCATGTAATGGAATACTACTGTGCTATAAGAAATGAGGAGCAGATGGACTTCATATTTACCTGGAGAGGCTTATATGAACTGATGCTGAGTGAGAAGAGCAGAACCAGGAGAAATTTGTACACAATTACAGATACAACGTATGTGTGACGACCAACTTTGATAGACTCTTCTCAGCAATGCAGTGTTATAAGTCAATCTCAAAAGACTCATGATGGAAGAGAGATGTCTACATCCAGAGAAAGAACTAGAAAGAACTGAGTTTGAATCCAGATTGAAGCAAACTACTGGATCCTTTTCTTTTTCTTGTTTGGTTTTGTTTCCTCTTTCCCATTTTTCATTCCATCTGATACAATTCGTCTTTATACCCTGACTAATGTCTAAATGTGAATGTATTTGCAGATCCTATACTTGATTGTATGCCGTCATGGCGGGGGGGGGGGGGGGGAAGGGGGGGGAGGGAGAGAAAATTTGAAACTCAAGGAATTGGTGGAATGGAATCTTGTAAACTAAAAGTAAACAAACAAATTAATGAAGACCAAAAAATAATAAAAAAAACTTTTCTTAAGTGTAATTCCAGACAACAGGTGTTTTGTACCAGAAAAAAAAAAAGATTTTCCAAGGCCACTTTTACTTTAAATTTCATGATATCGGGTTCTATAAGAAAAGTTTTAGGAGACAAAACTTTATTCAGAAGGATTGTTTTAGCCTCCACATCCTGGCAATCCAGGTTCAACCCAGGATGAAGTTCTCAGAAAAACTGTTTTCCTGTCAAGTGCTTGGTCTTTCCCAGAGGGTGAATGAATTATCACCCTCAAATGAACTTTTCTTTGATCATCAGGGTGGATATCAAGGAATATCATCTATGTTTCTTGGTGATGTGCTTACAACTGATGCAAGGCTAAAGGCATTGATTACTTCTCCTGTGACCTCAAAGAACAAGACAATAGATATGGTTAGCTGACTGTCATGATTTATATGTGTATGTTTGTGTATGTGTGTGTATATGAGATGCGTGTGTGTGTGTGCATACACACACAAATGGAGAGGGGGGAGAGAGAGAGAGATTAAGAGAAAGAGAGAAAGGGAAAGAGGGAGAGAGAAAGTTGTTTGCTTGTTCTTTATTAATTGATGATATTTAAAATTCTGCACTGCAATTGACTAATTAAAAAGAAGAGAGGCAGTGTGGCAAAGAAGATAGAGAGTGCTAGACCTGGAACCATGAAGAACTGGGTTCAAATGCCCCATCTACTATTTTCTAGCTGTTATGACCATGGGTAAATAATTTAACCTCTTTGAGCCTGTTTCCTCACCTCTCATTTAAGAGTAGTATTACCTGTAGTGTAGCAAATGTCTCACCAGATTGTTGGGCTTTTCAAGTGTAAATGATATAATGTAAAATACTAGGCAGACATTAAAGGACTATATAAATTTCTGTTATTATTATTATTTCTTTCTGGTATGGTGGAAAGGGCTGATCTGTAATGCTCTCACTAGCACTAACTAGCTGTGTGATGTTAGACCTCAGTTTGCTGGTCTGTTCAATGGGGAGGATTAACACCTGCTTAAATTCTGAAGTTGTCAGGAGGGCACACAGATAAAGGCACAGATGGGAAAGTGCTTCTTTATTGTCATTGTTACAATTTGAAGATTACAAAGCTGGGCCTAAAGCTAAAGTTTAAATTCTTCCTGGTTCTACTTTCCTTTTTTCAAATTAAATGTAGGAAAGAAAAAGGGGGGCAAGGGGGAAAAAGTCTCAAAGACTTTCGACTTTGCAGATAGCTCGTTGCAGCCAATGGGAAGGAACTGAGCTTATGTCAGACACAATTCTGTACAACTTTTGACCCCTAAATAATGTTTGTCTTCCTTTTATTTTAGCCTTTGTTTTTCATTCGTCCCATCTGTGCCAAGCATTATCATCAGAAGATCCTAAAATATGTATTAGAACCCAGGCTGATTGCCATTCCATAAGAACTATTTTGAATCCCTCTTTTGAGGACCTGTCACCAGTATCAGGTTTTGATTTTTTTCTTTCCCTCACTGCTAGCAAAATAAGTCCTGCTGTGGGCCCTGTATGGTGAGACTGAAGCAGTAACCAGACTCTTCATGGAGACTAGAGACGGAAACCTTCCCTTCCAATTTTTCTCTGCTTTGAGGCAAGTGCTCAGAGGCTCATAGATTTAAAGCTGTAATAAACATCAGGCTGCTTATATCAAGCCTTTCATTTTACAAATTGTACTTGACTTTACTCTTGGTTTTGAAAAGATTTTAGAAGCATATGTTAATAGAAGTGGGAAATAAGGGAGATTCAGGAAAGGAAGAACGGAAAGTCAAAAAGATCTCAACTGACTAGAACACTGGGCCAAATGGAAGAAAAGGTGACTTAATAGGGATACATGTAAAGTCCAATATATAAATTTGAACAAAGATCAAATCAACTTCACAAATACAAAATGGGGGAGCCATAACTAAAGAGGAGCTCATTTGAGAAAAATCTAAGGATTTTGGTGGATAGCAAACTTGATACTTGGAAGCTAAAAAGAAGTGAATGCAATCATAGCCTGCATTAAGAGAGCTAGCTGGAACCACCAAAATTAGGGAGATGATTGTTTGTTCTCTGCCCTGGTTAGCATCCGTTACATTTGGAATCTCACGTTCAGTTCTGGGCTCCACTTTTTAGAGAGGACACTGATAAACCGAAGACATTTAAGAGATGAGCAAACAGGATAGTAAAAGGCCATAAGGGGATTTGTTAAAGAAACTGGATGGAACTGGGATGACCTGTAACCTGGAGAAGTAAACACTGGGGCAGAGAGGGGAAAGGAGAGGGGACAGGAGAGCTATCTTTAAATATCAGAAAGCATATTAGGTGACAGTAGGAGTGGATTTGTTCTGCTAGGCTGCAGAAAGCAGAACTTGGACCATTGGAAACAAAGAAACAGATTTTGTCTTGATGTCAGGAGAAAAACAAGCAAACAAACGAAAACACTTCCTAACAATTATAACTGTTTAAAAGTACAAAGAAATGCATTGGTGAGTCCTGAGTTCCCTCGTATTAGGGTATTCAAGAAAAGGAGGAATGTCTACTTGGTCAGGATCTTAAAAAGGAGATCCTTTTCCGGCACAGGTTACACTAGATAGAGGGTCGCTTCCAGTGAGGGAATCCTGCGGCTTTTGTGGAGGGGTATTTTGAGAGAATTTTGGCAAAGAGAATTGCTAAGTTTTGCTCAGGGTCTAGAATTTAAGCTTTACTGTCTTCCTGGCAATAAAGGAGATGGAGTAAATGAATTTGCCCTATGAAGGAGGGCAAACAACAAATAGGAATAATGTATTCCACCTGGGGCTTTCCAGTTTACATCTATTATCTCATTTGGTTTTCACAGTAATATGAAGGGTTGACAGACAGTATCATTATCATCATTTTAACAACGTAGAATCTGAAACTCAGAGAGGCTAAGCTGAGAAGTACAGTCAGGTTTCAAATGAAAGACGGATGGATCTGGTCTAATAATCTTTCCACACTACTTCACTGACATATAGCTGTGGACACTTACACAGTATGATTTTAGGAATTCTGGACCTATGTCTCTGCTCCCCCAAGATAACTTGCCCATTTTCAGATTGTGGTTACATTGCTCTTTATTTGGGGAACAAAGCTCTTTATTTCATAGTAATATGAGAGGAAAATGCAAATGTTTGGAGCGGGGGAACACAGCAACTTAAATTCAAATTAAGGGATAGAAAACAGATTTCAGTGGGACTATTAAGAGAAAGCCCAAGCCATTGGTCATTGAAAGGTTGGGAAGGGGTGCCATTGGTGAGGTAAGAATCATAGATTTTGAGAAGGTTCTGAAAACCAACTTTATAACATCAGATTTTTGCCATGTTTCAGCCGCATGCCCAGGAACCAACAGTGAGCCTACTCTCGGAGGTTTAGGAATTTGGGTAAGGCCCACAGTTACTGTATGGGACAACTTCCCTTGAGTACTGACTCTCATAAGGCCTTTCTACATGTGACAAATGGCATTGCTCTTCAGAAAATGCTAAAGAGCTTTTGAAATACTGTGTGTGATAAAAAACAAGTCATGTCTTGCCTGCCAGCGACTGATGAAATGGAGCGCATCATGACATGGCAGTCATTTTGTATTTCGTTTTCTTTACAAAATCTCTTTTTAAGCCTGAGGACAACTGGCAGGTGATATTTCTAGCCAAGGGCTGAGCATTTGCTCCATGCTTCCAGCTTCTCTGTGCATCTGTCATTACTCCAGAACTTGGAAGATAGGGAGAACCCTTTCCTAACCTTTCTAACCTTCTCTAGTGTAATACTATTGGAGAGACCAGGCAGTTCTCCAGTGGCCAAGGGGCCACTCTGGAACTTTGACCAGAATTGATTAGAACTGTGAATTGTGATACCTATTCTGGGAAACCCAGAAACCAACTATAAGCTTCAATGAATTTGGAGGCAGGAAGATCAAAATTCAAATCCTGCCTCAGATACTTGCTAGCTATATGCATCTGGGCACTTCACTTATCCTCTGTGGACCTCAGTTTCCTTATCTGTAAATTTCCTTCCAGAGCTAAATTTATGGCCCTATGAGAGAGAAAATTATATTTCTAATTGACTTTGAGACAAGTCTAGTCTTTAGGCTCCTAGCATGCTCTTGCTGGCATCCCCAAATGGAAATCAAGTCCACAATCTGAAGGCATAAAAACATTTTTTAATGTATTAAGAAACTGCTGTGTACAAGCCTCTGACAAAATACAGATAATACCTGTCTTCAGGGAGCTTACATTTTACTGGGGGACACGACATATACACAAACAATTATGAGCAAAGGATAAAGAATAGGAAACACGAGAAGAAACACAAAGGAGAACAAACAAGGGAGAGATTACATATAGTGTTCCACAAAATTTTAAAAAGAAGGCACTAGCAAATGTGGGGGACAGAGCAGGGAAAGCTTCACAGATGGAGTGACACACGAGTTAAGTGCTGAAGGAACATTAGGTATCTGAAAGGTAGGGATGATGAGGAAGCATGTGCTAGATGTGGGAGAAATCTTGTGCAAATATACAGAGGTAGGAGATGGTATATTAAGTTTGGAGTTAGTCAAAAAGCATTTACAAAGTGCCTCACATGTACCAGGCATTGTATTTAGTGCTGGGAACAAAAATACAAGCAAAAAGATAGCTCCTGCCCTCAAGGAGCTTACATTCCATTGAGGGAGAATAATACATAACAGGGGAGCAGAAAAATGGGGAAGGGGGCTGCCGGGACTAGGGGAAAAGAGGTACATTGGTGACAGCATAGTGGAAGTCCTGAGAAGGAAAGATGGCTTGTCTGGAACCTTACCCCAAAACAGAGGCTCCAGAAAAGAACTTGCCAATGGGAGAAAGAGCCTGCAGGTATCGACACAGGAGGCAACTGAGGTATGGTGTCTAAGTCTAAAAAATTAGTCATGACTAGAGAAAAGTTACTAGTCTAGTTAGGCTGGAATGAATGGTGATTTAAGGAGAATAATGTGAGAAAAGATCCAGATTGGACCCAGAATATAAAGGATCTTAAATGATGGGTTAAGTGTATATATTTTATCCTAGGAAGCTACTGAGGGTTTGTGAGCATGGGACTGACACGATCAAATGTAATTTAGGAAGATTATTTTGGTAGTTGTGTGGGGTATAGATTAGAGCAGAGATAGACCAAGTAGGATTCACTTAGGGATTAGGTTTGGAGGTCTTCTTTCCTGGGTACCCAACAGTCCTAGAATTTGCCTCAGATATTTGCTGCACAATTTCTGTCCTTTGGCAGTCTTTGGCACTCCTTTGGAGTGTCTTTGGCAGTGTGGCTCTTCTGTTTTAGTGCCCAATAGCTCGGTAGGAGGGGGCCTCTAGCAACACCAGAGCTCCTGCACAATAGCCTACTTTAAGTCCTCTTTTTCACTGGTTCTAGAAGAGTGGGGAGGGGGCATATCTGACCCTGGCCCCTCTCTTGAAATGGGATTTAGAAGACTCCTCTCTTCATAATTGTTTGGAGGCTATGAGTACTCTGTCTCACTCCAACAAAGCAATTGTCTATCTTAATAACTGAGCATTCAGGGACTGTTTGGAAGCCTCTTTGATTTAGAGCCTTCCTGTCATAGTTGCATCATTAAATTTCCAAGGAAAGCACAAATACTTCAGTACTCATAACTATTGAGAGTCTAGATACTAGACATTTTGTCAAAGTCTTGTCTAGGTGTATAGTCTCAGTCACCACACCAGACCAGGGACCCAATTTACTGTCCTCCATCACAGTCTTTTGTTTTATTTTTTTTTGTAAATAGTATTTTATTTTTTCCAATTACATGTAAAGATAGTTTTGAACATTCATTTTTATGTGATTTTGAGTTCCAATTTTTTTTCCTCTCTCCTTTCCCTCCCTCCTCCTCAAGATGTCAAGCAATCTGATATAAATGCATCACAGTCTTTTAACAATGAATCATCCATCCCCCAATTGATGGGCATTCCTGAAATTTCCAGTTCTTTACCACCACAAAGAGAGATACTATAAATATTTCAGAGCATATAGTCTCTTTTCCTTTTTCCCTAGTCATCTTTGGAAATAGACCTATTAGTGTTATTGATGGGTCAAAGGGTATAGGCAGTTTTGTGTTGAAATACTACCATGCTATAAGAAATGATGAGCTCACTGATTTTAGTAAAATATGGATAAACTTGCATGAAATAAGGAAAAGCAAAATAGGAGAACCAAGAGAATATTGTATAGAGTAACAGCAATATTGTCTTAAAAACTACTTTAAGTAACTAAGTCATTTTGACTATTAAAAATACCCAAATTAACTATAAAGGACTTATGAAGGAAGATGCTATCTGCATCCAGAGAAAGAACTGAGAAATTGAAGTATGTATAGAATGATTTTATATATATACATGCATATATATAATATATATATTATATTGTATATATAATTTTGTGTCTAGCGGTAGTCATCTCAAGAGGGGGGAAGAAAACCAAATTTACATGATAACTTTATTGTATATTTAAAAGGAATAGTAAGTTGTACATAATAGATTTGCAGTTTCACATGCAATCATCTTTTCTTAATATACTATGTTATGGAATTGCTTATTTTATTCCATAAATTAAAAATAAAATAAATTTAATTTTTAAAAACACACAATGAATCATGCTATAGAATCACCAGGAAGTTGTTGACTTAAATGCCCGAATCAATATCCCTCTTTCTTGTTGTTTTGAGAGAAAACAAACTGATAACTACCCTGTACAGTGACAGGATGTTTGCAGATGAGAGCCCAAGGCAATTCATACTTTCCCTTCTTAAGGCTAGCTGACCCCCACTTACTCCTCCCCTAATCCCTGAATCAGTCACTGAATATCCTATACAAATCCTGTTTACTGTCATCTACTGGCCTCCAGGTTTTTCCTTCTACTTTCATCAACATCATCATCACCAAAGGAAAATCCCTTTCCCCTGCTACCATATGACACTCTTAATTCCCATCAACCTTAGCCCTATCCTTCTGAGTGACTGTGCCAATTTGCTCTTCCCTTTTATTTTACCCAATGGGACCCTACTGATAAACATATGTGTGTTAACTTGACATATCTACCTCTCATACTCTACATCTCCTGATGTACACAAGAAAATAGATCCCCTAAAAATACATCCTATCTCTGGCCACCCTCTCCAGTACAAAATGCTCTGATACATTTTTAGAGTTGTAGGAGACCTCAGAAACGATGTAGTACAATTCCCTCATTTTATAGATGAAGGAACTGTGCCCTAAAGAAGTTAAGTGACTTGTCCAACTTCAGTGGGCAATGTGGGAATTGAACCCTGGTCTTTGGATTTCTGGTCTATTGATCTTTCCACTGTACCATGCCACTCCCTAACTTACTGGGCAGAAGAAAAAAAAGCAATACATTCTTGCTTCTTACTGCCATTTCAGATCCTCTCTCTGGTACCCTCACTCTATAGCTTATCTTCCTTTGAGATCCACTCCATTTATGTGAATCATATCCCTCCTTTCTTCCCTGCAGACACTTCATCTATTGACTTCTAGGTCTTTCTTTCTCATTTAACCATCATCATCACCACCACCACCACCATCACCACCACCATTATCACTCAAAGAAGAAGGGGGCAAAGGAGAGAAAAGAACAGTAATAACAAAATAGATAACATCTATATAGTGCTTTAAGGTTTGCAAAAACCTATATGCATAGTATCTCATTTGATTTGCATAACAACCCTATGAGGTAGATGCTATCATTATTATCTCCATTTTACAGATGAGGAAACAGACCTGAGAGATCAAGTGGCTTTCCTGGGTTGTATAGCCAGCAAGTATCTAAAGGACTCAAATTCTGGTCTTCCCAATTCCTAGTCTGGTGCTCTATCTCCTACAGTGCTAGATGCCTCAAGGAATTCATTACCTGGCTCAGATTCTTCTTCCTTCCCCCTGCCCCCTGAACTCCTGCCATCAGTTAGATGTTATAGTTACAGATGATGGCATAATCATCTTTATGTGTGGCTATCTCTGATGGTGTGACTGAGGTGAAATGAAGGTAGGAGTCATAACAATTTTGGAGGCTGCTGAACTAGAAGATGAAGGCATTTAAAGGGTTATCAATATCTAGATAGAAAGATAGATATATCTACCTAGATATCTATATATAAATAGATATATATCTCTATACAGAAAGACCTATCCATCCATCCATCCATCCACCCACCCACCCACCCACCCACCCATCCATCCATCCATCCATCCATCCATCTATATATCTATCTATCTATCTATCTATCTATCTATCTATCTATCTATCTATCTATCTATCTATATATCTATCTAGTCTAGATAACCCTTTAAATGCCTTGATCTTCTAGTTCAGCAGCCTCAAAGTTACTGTGACCCATACCTTCATTTCACCTCAGTCATACTTCCAGAGGTAGCCATGCCCTTGATTGGACCATCATCCATAACTGTTCCACCTCTGAAATCTAGAGCTCTGAAACATCCATTCATTCTTCTCTAGCTCCGTTCTAAACCTTACCCTTTCCCCAATATGTATTCACTCTGCTTCGCCTTGCTGTCCCAATCCATAACAGTTGCTCTGACCTCCCTTTTCTCCTTCCAAAATCTAGACTTATTATTTCATTTAACTACACACTATCCTCTACCCTTGTATCTCAGTCCACCTTGTCTTATTGCTGCTTGCTCTGTGACAAATGCCAACAATGGGTTACTCCCACTCTTGACCTTCTTTATTTCTACTCACATGCTGCTGAACATCAATGGACAAAATCAGACAACAATGCTGACTGGATCAGCTACAAATTTATGGTTTCTAATCTCTCTTGGAACTTCACTGCTGCCTGATGGTATTTTTATCCTTCCTTGATTGGCTTTTTATTACATTTCCCACAGTAGCACTTCTATACTTTTTCTCCTCTCCTCAGGTATTGTTTTTCTCACCACATGACCTAGCCTCTGACTTTACTGAGAAAATTGAGGCCGTCTGTCATGAGTTTCCTCTTAACCCCTATTCCTAACCTGAAATGTAGTCTACCTTCTTTGTTCTAGTCTCTGAGGAAAAGTTGACCATTCTCCTATCAATGGCAACCACTCTATTGTACCCTTGTTCTTATTTAATCCAGTCTCCTAGAGGAGAGTGTCCCTTCCATTTTCCATTTCTTCATATCTTTCTATCTCAATCTGTAATCTCTTTCTATTTCTGTGATCTCTCTTTATCTGTTGACTCCTTCCTCTCTGTCCAAATCTCCAGCATCCTTAAAAAGCTCTCACTCGGGGCGGCCAGGTAGCACAGTGAGTAAGAGCACCGGCTCCAGTGCTGGGATGACCTGGATCAAATCTGGGCTCAGATACTCAGCACCACACCCAGAAATAACTGGCCGTGTAACCTTGAGCAAGTTACTTAACCCCGATTGCTTAAAAAAAAAAAAGAAGAAGAAAAAAAGCTCTCACTTGATCCTCTGGTTCCCTCAAGCTATAGTGCTATCTTTCTCCTTTTGACAGACAAAGCAGTAGAGGAAAAAAACCTGCTGACAGTCATGGCCTTCTTTTCCTCACCTCCCAGTCTCTACCCAACCTCTTACAATCTGGCATCTAACCGTACCATTTTACCAAAATATCTTTCTCTAAAGCTGCCAAAGATTTCTAAATTTCTAACTGTAATCAGCTTTTCTTATGGCTTCATCTCGATCAGGCTTTAGTTCTTTACACTAAGAAGTTCTGGGAGCAGATTCAGCCTGACCTTCTCACTAATGATACCAGTATTGTTGCTATAAATGATTCCCCTTTGAGGAGAAAGGGGAGGGGGTCTATAGGCCTCAGACTATGTCCAATAATGGAATTAAATAAAATGACTCTTTGGTGATTCAGATGATTTTAAAGAAATTGTTATATAAAGTATTCTAAGTACAATTATATATATACATACCTACGTGTTATCCTCCATAAGAAGGAGTGGTTGACTACCCTGTCTCTTAAATAATCTTTCTTTTCTTGGCTTCTCTTGCCACTGCTTCATTTCTTTCCCTTTTTATCTGTCTGATGTCTTCTTTTCAGTTCCCTTTGCTGTATCCATCTCCTCATGCTTTGGGTATTAACCAAAGCTTTCCTCTGGGTCCTTAACCTCTTTTTCCATATACCCTTTATCTTGAAAATCATATCAATTTCTTCTGAGTCAATGATACCTATATAATTGATTATCATATCTATTGTATGGAGGGAGCCATAATCTCTCTCCTGAATTCCAGTATTATTTCTCCAACTACATACTAAACATCTCTACCATCTCTGCCATTCCATCAACATCTCAAACTCAACTTGTCCAAAACAGAGCTCATTTTGTTCTCCTTCAAACACTGCCTTTTTCCTTACCTCACCATATGCAATCAGTTGGTCAGTCTTGTTGATTCTACCTCCACAACATCACTCATATCAATCCCCTTCCAAAACTCTCTATTTACATAACTTTAGTTCAGTTAATTATATCATGGCCGCTACCCTAGTTCCTTATCCTAGTTTAATTCAGTCCCTCATTGTCTTTTTTTTTTTTCTTGGAAACAATGACTTCCTTATTGGTCTCTCTGCTTCTACTCTTTTCCCTGCCCAATCTACCTACCACAGAGCTGCCAAAATAATCTTTTTAAGGCACAGATCTGACCACATCAATAGTTCACTTTTGACTCTAGGATAAAATACAAACTTTTCAGCCTAATACTTAGTCTTTCATGATCTGACTCTAGAATAACTTACCAGATGTATTTCACATTATCCCCATCATTCTATATTTCAGTCAGTCTAGCCTACTCACAATCAACTTGTCATTCTATCTCCTACTTCCACATCTTCACACAAGCTTTGCTTCCTGTCTGGATATGGCATTACTACCTCCTTATGTCTTCATCTTAAAATCTTCAGGTTGATATAAAATTCAGTTTAGATTCCATTTCCTGTGTGAAGCCTTTAGTGTTTCAGATCTCTCCTCCTTCAAACTATTTTGTATGCATTCATTTATTTACTTGTATCTTCCCAATAGGAAATTAGTTCTTGAGGATAGGGACTCTTTTCATTGCTATCTTTGTATCTTCACCTAGCCAGTGCTTGACCCATCAGAGTCAATTAATCAATGTTTATTTGATTTCATTGAACTATAGAGAAAGGATGCTCCTTCCTCACTTCCCATTCAGCAGTGCATTGGAGAAGTTCGAATTGTTCTGAAGCTCATTCCTGATCATAAGGTCTTTTCCCCAGTAGCTCTAAAGGTTATGATTTCATGGAACCCTAATTTGAGTTACAACCCATAGACTGGGAATCTATATCCACTGGGAACTCTATGAAAGATTCTGTGAGCTGAGTCATGACAACAAAGTATAGATAATCATGCACTGATTCTTAGGCTCCTCCTACTCATAGTGAGGGGTAGACTCCACCATCAAGCAATGATATCCATATTTAAGAGTACTGGTGCTGGGGGGCAGCTAGGTGGCGCAGTGAGTAAAGCACTGGCCCAGAATCGGGAAGACCGAGTTCAGTTGTGGTCTCAGACACTTATCCACACAAAAGTACTAGCTGTGTAACCTTAGGCAAGTTACTTAACCCCAATTGCCCTCCAAAAGGCAAAAAAAAAAAAAAAAAAGAGTACTGGTGCTGGGAAGAGGAGAGGTGATACTTTGAGTGGAAATCTATACTTTTAGTATTTTACCAGAGGGGATTAGTAAAAAGCATTGGGTGGCCCAAAGTACAGGACAACATTTTTTAGTAATTTAGGCTTTGAGATACGGGCTCTGCTAGCAGTGGGAACAATTCCACATAAGATATAAGTGCTAGTCTCACCTCTACCACTTAGATAAAAATGTGACTTCAGGTCTCTTATGGTTGTCATCTGTGTACCTTAATTTCTACAATTACAAAATGGGGACCATTATATTTATTTGGCCTGCATCCCAAGGTCAACATTAAGATCTGAAGAGTTAATAGATATGATAATGATTAAAAGTAAACTAATACTAAAAAACTTCAGAACTCTGATCATCATGCAATGATTATGGCAATTTTTAAGAGGACTGATGGTGAAATCAGACTCCTGTCTCTCAGCAAAGAGGTTCTGGAGACTGAAAGGGTAGAAGGAGTCAGACACTTTCGGAAATGCTTCATTTGTTACAAGGGAAGTAGTTTCTAAGGTAGAAAGGGAGGAGAGTCATTAGGAAATGATGGTGATTTTTTAAAGAAAGAAAGAAAAGAGTTAATGGATTGGAAAGTGCTTTGTAAAATACACTGATATATCATTATGATTAAAAAGGTCATATTCCCCACATATAGTACTATACTTTTAAAACAAGTGGCATGTAATTCTGAATTGGTAATGAAATATTTCAAAGACATAATTGTAAGTTGCTAGGCACTGAGAGTGGGCTCTATACAGTTTCTTCTTATAACAAAAGAGTAAAGGAGATGAACATGCTTTTAAGGTTCTAGATCAAGGTGATGCAGTAAAGAATGCAATAATTTCCATACTCATTTCAGCATAAAAATTGTCTCCTTCCAATGCTGGGATGGTGGGGTAGTTGGGAGGTAAGGCAAGCTCTCTGGTACAAAGATTTCTCCTCCAGTGTGTGGGCTTGGTGTTCCTGGCTACTTAATTAAAATATTAATGGATGTTCTCTGTGTTATTAACTTTGTTAAATGGCCTGTGATGAGAGATCAGCTCAATTAGACCTTTGCATCCACTTTCTTCCACGTGTCATTAATGTGTGGGGCCATTGATGACGGTAACCGTGTAACCACAACCCCTGTGAGGCAGGGGAGTGCTTAGATTAGACAGTAGGGACTATATCATTATGGGCTGCTGAGCCAACAACTTAAGAGGGAGGGGCAATTCTGGTAGCAGGTACTCAGGTTGTATTCTCAGAGGGACTTAATTTCTAGCCTCTAAGATTTCCCTGCTGGGTCTAAGATTGTTATTAGCAATTCTTGCCTGCATAAGAAAGTCTTAGAAGCCCTAGACCAGTGGAAGAGCCAATCTATTGTTTCATTTACTGTGGATACAGTTGAGAATGGTCAAGCAATGCTGAAGATAGAGAGGTACCCTTGCAAAAATAATTTATCAAAGACTTTGTGTCTAGCCTTGACCAAATTACAAAGCTTTTTCCTCACAACAACCTAATGAAGTAGGTCTTTATTTTACAGATAAACAAAATGAAATCAGAATTTGTTAACTGAATCTTGAAATAATGACCTCCAGTTTCCTAAATATGTGTAACATAAGCATGACAAAAAAAAAGTTGATTGTAGGTGTGAAACCAATGCTTAAGAATGGTAGTGGGTACAGGAATAGAAAAATATTTGAAAAAGAAGAGGGGGAGGAGAAACATATGTGTGTGAAAGGAAAATGTCGAATTTAGCATAGGAGGTGGTCAGCCTCTAAGTGGAAGTGAGAAAGCTGCAGTTCCTTGCACATAAGGTCACAAAGTCTTCTAGGAAATGTCTGTGAGTCACTGGCTGAATATCTGGCTTTGGACAGACTATTCCCTTGCTCAGCGTTGGTATTTTCACACTGGCTACTCGGGGAATCTGAATCTTACAGGGCTTTGGCAGGGTCAGGGATAGAAGTGCATCCAGAGAGTTGTGTCTGGAGGCCAGGGATCAGGACTGAGCCTGAGGCATCCTGTTATCATTGGGCTCCAGATGCTGAAACTCTGGGTCTAGTTCCAGAAATGGGAAGTCCAATTCCAGGCTTCTGTCAGTCGATTTTTGAGAGAAGAGGTAAAAAGATACCAAATCTAGGTAGGTAGCCTCTGTCTGCTTCATTTAAGAGGGTGGCATTTGGCTTCCTGGGCCCCTTTAAGGTCACGAGAAAAGAAATCCCTCATGGAATTCATTTAGGCTCATAGTACAATAACACAACTCACATTTCTATAGCACTTTAAAACCACCCTGGGAGGTGGGTAGTGCAAACAGGATTATTTAAGGCCTTGTAGATGAGAAGATAGAGGCTCTGAGACTAAGTGATTTTCTTAGTCATTGTTTTTGTTCAGTTATTTTTCAGTCATGTCCAACCCTTCATCACCCCATGAGGTTTTATTGATAAAGATACTAGAGTAGTTTGCCATTTCCTTCTCCATCTTATTTTACAGATGAGGAAACTGAGGCAAATAGGTTCAAGTGACTTGTCCAGAGTCACACAGCTAATAAATATCTGAGGCTAGACTTGAACTCAGGTCTTCCTGACTCCAGGTCTGGTGTTCTATCTACTGTATCACCTAGCTGCCTAGGTGATAAATACAAAACATTCCTTCAGAGGTCTAGGACATACTTCCACAAGTACATGCAGAGTGCAGGGGAAAATGAGCCAAGTCCTTATGAAGTACCTTGGTATAGCTTTTGGCTCAACTCCTTGTAGAACCCTGAAGCTACCTTTCCTTCGGGTATCTTTTTTTTGTCTTCAGACCACTACTGCTCCTGGGATCCTGCTATCAAAAGAGATGAAAAGCCCAAATCTCGTGAGAATTTAAAATTCACAGGGTCCCTCTAGTTAGGTTCAGGGAGAGAAGAAACAAAGCTTTCTCCTCCTCCCTATTTCCCCTCCCCAAAGAGGTTCTCTCTTAGCTGGAACTTCTCCATAAGGCTGGCCTTGCTTGCTATTAGGATTTCAGATTCCCAATTGGCTTGCTGTTTTTACCCCAGTACCACAGAACCTAACTTATCTTTCTCAATCAAGACATTTCCTATGTGGAATCATTTGCTTTCATCCATTGATTGTAGCGTTTCGCTTCTTTGATGGATTGTTCACACCTAGTTTATGCCTTTTAATGATTGGCTCAAAAGAGCTGCCTAGTCCTTGTTCACATCTGGTGGATGCTTCTATTTAACTTATTAACTTAATGAGAAGTCCAGGTAACTCTCACTCTTATATAAAGATGAGGAAGCTGAGGCCCACAAAGATGAAAAAAAAAATTTTTCCCTAAAGAACACATAGTGACAGGACTAGAATTGAGTTCCTCTGGATTGAAATCCAGTGCTCTTCCGTTGTATGCTAATAGGTTGGCCACAAAGCAAAAGGCTATCCCAGGCCAGGAAGAGATGGATAGTTAGATGCTGATCATTAGATTTGGTCTTAGAGACTCTCCTCCCATTTGAACCCCTCTAACCCTCCCCATCATGCATTGGAAGCCCATATTATTTAAATCTATGTTCACCAAAAGAGTAAACCAACCATCAAGGCCCTCATTTTAGTTTTTGATAATTCCTTAGCAAAAAAAAAATACTCCAAATTTTGTGGATCCATGTATTTTTCTACTCCAGCTGTTTTTAACCCCCAGATAATTAGCCTTTGTTCTTGTGATGTGGGCATTAATTGATCATCCATTTTAACAGAAAATTTATAACATTTGTAATTGTTATCGTTACTATTTTCCATGACCTTATTATTCTGAGAATTAATACTAGAGAAGAAGGAAGCCATTCATAGTTTGGCACTCATCATCAAGTTTTTGAGAGTAAACTAAGAGTTTACTACCGAAGATCTCAGCCCAGGAGAGGAATAAGGCACCCAATCAGTCCTTCCTATCTTGATCCCCCCCACACACACACACAAACACACACACACACACACACACACACACACACGATTTCAACAGGAAACTTATGGACCAACTGAGATGTTATTAAAACTATGCAGAAAAGGTAGAAGCAAGACCCAATAACCTATCATGCCCTCACCAAGGGTTTATGAAGCACATAATATATCCCAGGCACTGTTTAGCACTGTAGAAAAAAGGACAAAGAACAAAACAACCCCTATTCACAAGGAACTTGTATTCTAATGGGAGAGACATGGACACATATAAATATCAACATCCTAATAACAAAAACTAATAAATACCAACATATGTAAAGCAGTTCAATATGAGTTGGCTTGGGAGGGAGGACTCTTGCATTTGGATGTTTGGGAGAGGATAATCAAGCAGAAGTGATGCTTGAGCTGCATCTTAAATGAAGAGAGGGACTCAGTGAGGTGGAAATAATGAGGGAGTGCAGCCCAGGTATAGAGGATGGCCAGTCTAAAAGCATGAAGGTGAGAGATGGAGTGTTACATGTTGGGAACAGAGAGGAGGCCAGGTTTTCTGGATTGGAGAATGTAGGAAAGGGAGTAAGGTACAATGAGACTAGAAGATAGTTTGGGCCCAGGTTGTGTAAGGCTTTAAAAACTAAACAGAGAAGTTTATATATAACTCTGGAGGAAATAGGGAGCTATTGGAATTGACTGAGTAGTAGTCGCATGGTCACATCTGAACTTAAGCAAAAATATTTTGGCAGAAGTGTGTTGAATAGGCTGGAGTGAAGAGAGGGGTGAGTTGGGGAGAACAATCAGTAGGTTGTCACAATAATCAAGATGAGAAGTGATGACGGCCTGAACTAAGAAGGTAGCTTTGTGAGTAGAAAGAAGTCAGATGTTAGAAATGTCATGAAGGTAGAAATAGCCATATCTGGCAACTGATTGGATATGTGGGATGGGACTGAGGAGTCTAGGACAATGCCAGGGAGACTGAAAGGGTGGCTGGGCCTTTGACAGAAATGGGAAAGCTTGGAAGAGAGGATGGTTTGGGGGAAAAATAATGATTTCAATTTTGGTCATGCTAATTGTAAGATATTTCCTCACGCTCTGCCCCACCCCCACTCCACCCCAATGTCCTCTTTGATCCAGAGACAGTGGCCTCCTTGCCATTCCCCAAACAAGATCCTCCATTTTTCAGCTGCAGACATTTTCTCTGGCTTGCCCCCCATATCTGGAATACTTTCTCTTATCAGCTCTACTTCCTGGCTTCCTTGGATTCTCTTAAGTCTCAGCTAAAATCCCCCCTCCTACAGGAAACCTTTCCCAATCCCTCTTAATTCCTGCGCCCTTTTCCCATTATTTCCCATGGATCCTCCATATAGCTTGTGTGTTCCTATTTGCTTGCTTTATGTCTCCCTCATTTCGCTGTGAACTTCTTGAAGGCAGAGACTGTCTTTTACCTTTCTCTGTATCTCCCGTCCTTAATACAGTGCCCGATACACAGTGGGCGCTTAAGAAATGCTTCTGTATTGACTTCTGGGGTATTCAATTTCTAAATGTCCAATCAGCAATCTGTAATCTGTGACTGAAGGTCAGGGGAATGACTGGTACCATAATACACACACACACACAAATATGTATTCATTTTGTCATATATGGATATATGTGTGCAAACATGCACATGCATTTGTGAGTCATCTGAATAGAGATGAGAGTTAAACCCATGGGAGCTGATGAAGTTATTGAGAGAGAATGTAGAAGAAAAGAACAGGACACAGGATAGAGTTTTAAAGTTCACATTGGGGACACATGATGCGGATGAGGAACTATCAAAGGAGACTGAGAAAGTGCTCTTACAGGTAGGAAGAACCAGGAGATGAAAGTGTCACAAAAGCCCAGGGAGAATATTCAGGAGTAGGAGGTGGTTGACAGTGAGAAAATATCATTAGAGCTGACATTTAAGAGATTATTGGTAGCTCTGGAAAGAGCACTTTCAGTTGAGTAATGGGGTTGGAAGCCAGACTACAAAAGATTGAAGAATAATACAAGGGTGCCTACAAAGGAATGGAAAGCTTAAATGATACTATAGCAAGCAATATTAAACCTCACAATGAGTCAAAGTTGTTCATGGATACCAAGGACAAATTAAAAGATATTTTTAGTCCTTGAATGACAGGAAGAAGGCTAAATATAGGATCTGAATATTTCTTGTGAATGAGATAATAATGGATAATGTAGAAAAATTAGAAACATCATTTTTGATTATTTTAATTAAATTTTACTTTCACAAAGATCTATATTATCATCTTCCACTTTTCCCTTTCCCCGTTGAGAAAACAAGAAAAGCAATAACCCTATTACAAGCATATATAGTCAAACAAAACAAATTCCTGAATTGACCACTTCCAAAAAAAATTATATCTCACTCTGAATCTATCATCTCTCCATGTCTTGTGCTATATTTACGTGTTGTATTATAAGAAAAGATGAAGGGGATAGTTTCAGAGGAACCTGAGAAGATTTGGGTGAACTAATGCAGAGTGAAGTGAGAAGAATCAGGAGAATAATTTATATAATAACAGTAATATTTTAAAAATAAACAACTTTGAAAAACTTTTTATAGTTATTTCAAATATAATTTCTCTTTCTATCTTTTCCTACTGGATTTTGTTGGTAATATAAAGAAATGCTGATGATTTATATGGGTTTATTTTCTATTCTGTAACTTAGCTGAAGTTGGTCATTGTTTCAATTAGTTTTTTAGTTTCGGCTCCCTATAGTGGTGGGATGTCTTTATCATCTGTAAAAAAAAAAAAGCAGTAACTTTGTCTCCCCTTTGTCTATGCTTATTGCTTCAAGTTCTTTAGTCTTACTGCAATAATTAGCTTATCTAGCACTTTGATGCATAGAAATGGTGAAAATGGAAATCCTTGATTTACCCCTGATATTATTGGAAAGGCCTTTAGTTTATTCCCATTGCAGATAAAACTGGATCTTGTTTTTTATATAGATATTACTTATATTAAGAAAACTCCACTTATTCCTCTACTTTCTAGTATTTTTAAAAATAGTAACAGATGTATCTTGTCAAGAGACTTTTCTATATCTATTAATAGAAACATGATTTTCATGTTTCTCTTATCATTAATATGGTCAATTACATTTATAGTCTTCCTAATATTAAATTATTCCTGCATTCCTGATATAATTTAAACCTGATCATAGTGTATGGTCTTTATGATATGTTGCTATAATCCGCTTTCTAACATTTCAAATTTTTTGTATCAATATGAATTAGTGATATTGGTCTACAGTTGTTTTTTTCCCCCTATTTTTACTTGATTGACCTGGTTGAGATTGTGACCATAATTTTATTACAGAAAGGCTTTTGTAGGGCCTGAGGACCTTTATAATTTTTTTCCCAAATAGTTTATGTAATATTGGAATTTATTGTTACTTAAACATCAGAAGGAATTAACTTGTAAATCCATGTGGTCTTGGTGTTTTTGTTTTTGTTTGGGTAGTGGTGTGGTGTGAAGAGCTCATTTGTGGATTGTTCAGTTTATTTTTCTACATATTGGGTTATTTAAGACCTCTATTTCTTGTAATATTAATGTGGGCATTTTATATTTTTGTAAACATTCATGTTGTTTAGATTGTCAGTATCACTGACATACTGTTGTGTAAAACAATTCCTAATAATTTATTTCTTCTTCATTGATGGGGAAATAACCTTTTTAAATTTTCAAGTAGATAAATTTGGTTTTCTTCTTTTTTTAATCATTAGCTAAGTTTGC
Organism: Petaurus breviceps papuanus; assembly: GCF_028583685.1. Classification (NCBI taxonomy): domain Eukaryota; kingdom Metazoa; phylum Chordata; class Mammalia; order Diprotodontia; family Petauridae; genus Petaurus; species Petaurus breviceps. The sequence continues at coordinate 9,430,182 of NW_027187339.1, forward strand.
CTATTTTGCTGCTTTTTATCTTTCTCCAAAAACAAGAACCAAAACCAGTTCCTAGTTTTGTGTATTAATTCAATAACTCTTTTGCCTTCATTATTATTAATCTTTTCTTTGATGTTTAGGATTTCTAGTTTGTTCTTTAATTGGGAGTTTTTAATTTTTTAGTTTTTATTTTTTTTAGTTGCATGCCCACATCAATGATATGCTCTTTCTCTCTTTTGCTGATGAAAGTGTTTAGAGATATAAATTTCCCCCTAAATACTGCTTTGGCTGCATTCCAGAAATTTTAATATATAGTCTTATTGTTGTCATTATCTCTAATGGAAATATTCATTTTTGAAAGTCAATTTGTCCTGGTGAAAAAACATCTGTAAAAATTATTGTTGATAATCTGGAACATGCCCAGAGAATTATAACCAAGACTGTTGGAATTGGGGGAAAGGATGGGAACAAGCATTTATTAAGTTTCTACTATGTTCCAGGTACTGCATGAAATGCTTTACAAATATGATCACTTTTGATCCACAGAACAGCACTGTGAGGTTGGTGCTAGTATTACCCCCATTTTTCAGTTGAGAAAACTGAGGTAGATAGTGGATAAGTGACTTACCCAAGGTCACATAGCTTGTATTTGAAGCTAGATTTGAACTTGGATCTCCCTGACTCTGGGCCCAAATCTCTACTGTGCCACCTAGCTGCTTCTAGGTGATTTCAAGTCCAATGGTGTATGCCAGCAATTAAAGCTGTACAAAAATAAAATGGCCTTGGGAGTTAGCAGATTCTCCATCCTGGGAAGTCACCAAAAAGTTCTATGAACAGTCATCAGGGACATAGTAGAAAAGATTCTTGTACAAGTAGGATTGGACTTGACATTCTCTAAGATAGGGTTACTAAAATTTTTAAAAAGGAAACAATGATTCTATGGAGTGTTACCAAAATTTTTTAAAAGGAAGCAATGATTCTACGGAGCTAATATGGCTTCACCAAGAAGACATGGCAAATTAATCTCAATCCCCTTTTGCTCAAGCTCACTAGACTGGCAGATTGGAGGAATGCTATAGCTGCAGTTTGTCTAGACTTTGACAAAGCATTTGACAGATTTCACGCTAATATTATACACAAGGTGGTCACAAGTCATACTAGAAAATAGTAGAGTTAGGGTGGATTCAGAAATGGTTAAATAGATAAATCCAAAGGGTCATTTTTAATGAGTGAATGTCTCCTTGGAATAAGATTATCTTTGGAGCACCCCAAGGATCTTGTCTTACTCCTACTAATGACTTGATTAAAGACATTAATGTCATGGTTGTCAAATTTATAAATGACAGAAAGTTAGAGGTAATAGCTAACTTATTAGATAATAAAACTACTATTTAAAAAGACCTCTACAGATTAGAACATTGGTCTGAATCTAATAGCATGAAATTTAATAGGGACAAATGTAAGGTCTTGCATTTTGGTACAAAAAAAAAATCAATTCCACAAACCCTTGACTGAGAAGACATAGCTACTAGTAGTTTGAAAAAAAAAAGATCTTGGGATTTTAGTCAATATCATGCTCAATGTGAGTTAACAGCAAGACATGGAAGCCAAGAAAGCTGCTTAATGCTTTGGCTGCATTAAGAGAAATATAATATGCCATGATGTGTTGATTGATAATATACAGGATTAGAGAGGTGATAATTTCACTCAACCCTTCCCTGGTCAAACTGCACATGGAGAATTATGTTAAGGTTTGGGTGCTGCATGATAGGAAAGATGAGGGAACTGATAGAAGAAGAAGATAGTAAATATGGCTGATTGGTTGTTGCCCTCCATTCTCAAGGACCAAAATGACATCACTCTGTTAGAGTCAAGTTGCAATGTGTTCTACTGTGGCTGATCAGAACAATACAAGCTTGGAATACTCTACCTCAGGTCAAGCACAAATAGTTCATGTGAACATTTGGAAGGAATTCTCTAAATGTGCACATCCTGCATTTCCTTTGAGCTATTTCAATTCTGCTTTGCTCATAGAGCACAGTACCCTCTCTGATGTGGGCATGCCATGCTGGGTGGTCTCATGCCAGCATCTCCCATAATTCCAATGTCTCACATAATTCCAAAATTCTTAAGAAAAACTTTGAGAAATCTTTTATTGCTACCCACCATGTGCATACTTGTCCTGTGTGAGTTCTCCATAAAATAGTCTTTTAGGCAAGCATACATTTGACTTTTGAACAATGTGCCCAGTCCATCATAGTTGTGGCCCTCTGCAGTAGAGTTTGAATGCTTGGTAGTTTAGTTCAAGAAAGGACCTCAATGTCTGGTATTTTATCCTGTTAGGTGATCTTCAAAATCTTCCTAAGACAATTCAAATGGTACCATAATATTAAAGGGCCTTAAGATCCTGACATGTGAGTATCATTTGAAAGATCTGGGAATATTTAGCCTAGAGATGAGAAGATGGAGAGGGTGCTGTGATAGCTGTCTTCAAGTATTTGAAGAACTGTCATGTGCAAGAGAATTAGGCTTGTTTTTCTTGGCCCTGTAGGGCAAAATCATGAGTAATAGTTGGATGCTGCCAGGAAGTTGTTTTTAGCTTTATTTGAAGAAAAATCTTCCTATCAATTAGAATTAACCCCAAATGGGATGGGCTCACTAGATCTCTTTGGTCTTCAAACAAAAACTGAATGACTACATATCAGATCCTTCATAGAGAGAATTCTTATTGAAGTGAGTTTCATCTAAATGATCTTTTTTTCTTCTCTTTTTAAATGTCTATTATTTTTATTTTTCAACTTAAAAATATTTTGAAAATTAATGTATTGTCACTACTTTCTATCACTGAGACAGTTTAAAAAATAACCCTCAATACATGTCTGCATAGTTCAGGAAAACAAATTCTCACATTTGTCACATCTGAAAATGTAAGTCTCTTCCTGCATTTTAAGTTCATCACCTCTTTGGCAGGAGATGATTGGGAAATTTCATCTTCAATCTTTTGAACCCGTTATGATTAATTATTGTGTTGATCAGAGTTCTAAAGTCTTTCAAGGTTTTTTTTATTCTCTAAATTGTTACCATTTTTTAAATTGTTCTCCTGCCTCCACTCACTTCGCTCTTTGTTGTTCCATCATTTCACTCATGCCCGACTCTTTGTGACCCCATTTGAGACTTTCTTGACAAAAACATTGAAGCAGTTTGCTATTTCTTTCTCCAGCTCATTTTCCAGATGAGGAACTGAGGCACACAGGGTTAAGTGACTTGCCCAGGGTCACACAGCTGGTGAGTGTCTGAGGCCAGATTTAAACTTAATTCTTCCTGACAGCAGGCTTGGTGGTCTGTCTACTATACTACTTTCCCTTTACTTTATTCTTCATTGGTTCAAACAGTCTTTGAATTTCCTTCTGACTCTGACATATTATATGTCATATAATACTACACTGCGCAATCCCAGGGTCTGATGCCTTTTTCCAGTGTCATGGATCTGTGTTTCCTTCTTAGCATTGTCATGCTCTCAGGACCAGGGGAATCTTCCTTCTTCCTTTTCCATGTGCCATAATATCCCTATGCAGGTCTTTTGTTTTTTTTTTGTTGTTGAGTTGTGTTCAACACTTTGTGACCCCATATGGGGTTTTCTTGACAAAGACACTGGAATGGTTTGTCATTTCCTTCTCCAAGGTCTTTGTCTATGTGTATTTCTTTGGGAAGAAGAGGATTTAGAGGCACAGCAGGAACTGATCACATGAGCTATAAGCAGTGCTACTATTCAGAGTTGATCCCAAGCTAGTCTGTAGACTCAAAGTATCATAAGATTTTAGAGCCCAAAGTGTCCTTAGAGGTCATCGAGTAGATAATGGTTTGTTTCTGAGCCTCTGCTGAGCACTAAAGTGATAAATAAAAGGTAATATTCAACATTCATACCAGTGCCGTGCTCTGTGTAGCTGGACCAAATCAATGAGGCATTTTGCTTTTGCTTCACATTTTGTTTATATTTATTCATTTTTCAAAAAAAAGACTAGGAAAATTTTGAAAGCCTTGAAAACACCGCCATTTCCTAGGCAGCTTGGCTAATGACTTGCCTCTGATATAAGCAATTAGCAATCCCTAAGGATCTGGATAATGGTTGTTTCTATGAAATGAGTGGGCATCACCTAACCCCTGGTACCTGCTGCAGGCTGAGCAGACCTTCCTTAAGTTAATGAGCCCAAATGTGAGCCCAACGCCAGTCCTGCAGGCTCTTTCTTCCCACTAAAGAATAACATTTCTCTTGCTTCTTCTCCCAAAGGAAAGAGAGGAGTCACATAAGAATGAAACATGTTATTTCCCACCTAATTGCAAAGGAAAATATATCGCCTCTTCTTTTGCTTTTCCTATGGTGTTGCTATGGATGTCAAAAACCAGTTTCTGCCCCTCCTCATAAATTAATTGATACATTTCTAATTTAGATAAAAAATGCATTTCAAGTGCTTGTTCCTTTGTGGGTGCTGCTGTTAAAACTAATTTTAAAATCTGAACACATCAGTTAATTAGCTAATTAAAAAGTTCTCTCCCTTCCATTCTTGATTTATCTGCTTTTAAATGTCAGCTTCAAATAAATGGACCGTTCCTGTCTTCTCAGGCCTCAGGCTGGGAGAGGTTATGCATGATGATAATAGCTTGCATTTATGTAGCACTTGAAAGCATTCATTTGATTCTGAGGATATCATCATAGGGTATGTGTAGGTTATTATTGTCCCCACTTGATGGATGAGAAGACTGAGAATCAGAGAGATTAAAGTGAGTTGTTCAAGTTCACACAGTTATTATGTGGTGGAATAAGGTCTTGAATCTAGGTCTTGAATTTGGCTCTGTCTAGTACACTATATTATACTTCATGGGGCAATGCATCTTCACAAAACAAAACAAAACAAAACACTGAGAAGATCAAGAGAGAGAGAACATGTGTACTCTTCCTCTCCAGTTCCACTTTTCCTCTTCTATTATTCTTTGCATCTGTGGTAGAACAATGATGCCTCTTTTCATCCTGCCCTCAGTCAGTCAGTCAGTAAGCATTTATTAAGTGCCTACTATGAGCCAAACACTGTGCTAAACACTGGGGACAAAGAAGGCAAAAGATAGTGTCTTCTCTCAAGGAACTCTCAGTCATAGGGAAGACAACATGCAAATAAATGTACACATACACACAAAAAAAACGATATGTAGGATGGATAAGAGATAATCAACAGAAGAAAAGCATTAGAGTTAAGAAGGATTGGAAAAAGCTTCTGGTAGAAGATGGGATTTTGGCTAGGACTTGAAAGAATCCATGGAATCCAGGAAGTGGAGATGATGATGGAGAGTATTCTAGAGAGGAGAGGCAGCCAGAGAGAATGTCCAGAGCCAAGGGATGGAGTTTCTTGTGGGGAAATAGCAAGAAGGACCATCTCACTAGATCAATGAAAATATGGGGCATGCAGTATAAGATGACTGGAAATATGGTTATAGATACTAGATTATGAAGGGTTTGGAATGCAAAGCAGAGGATTTTGTATTTGATTCTGGAGGTGTTAGGGAGCCACTGAAGTTTATTGAGGATGGGGGTGACATCAATGGACCAACACTTTTGGAAAATCACTTTGGCAGCTGAATGGAGAATGGAGTGGAACGGGGAGAGACTTGTGGCAGACAGACCAACAGACTGCTGAAGTAGGGCCAAGAGCACCACTCAGAAACAGAAGGTAACCACTCACCAGCTACCTATCTTTAACGTTCTTTGCCTCAGTTTTTAAATCTGTAAAATAAGAAAATACTTTTTTTTCTTCCCTCTACCTCACAAAGTTAAGAAAGAGGATGATATAATCATAGAATTCTACCTCTAGAAGGACCCTTAGAGTTCATCTAGTATGCGTTTTATCTTTACAAAAGGAAAAAATTGAGACCCAGAGATGGGAAGTGACTTTTCCAAGATCACCTTCGTGACAAATTAATAGAAGGCTATAACTAGAGCTTCCAACTCTCAGGCCACAAAACTTTTTACTAAACAATGACAACAAAAATAGTACATCAATGAGCTCATGTGCCTTGTCCACCATCAACACCACCACCACCACCACCACCATCATGGTTAGCATTTACATAGAACTTAATCTGTGTCACACAGGAACTGTGCTAACTATTTCATAAATATAATTCTGTCTTATCCTCACGGCTACTCTGGGAGGTAGATGCTATTATTATCCTCATTTTACACTTGAGGAAACTGAGGCAAACAGAGGTTAAGTGACTTGCCCAAGATCATATAGCTATTAAGTATTTGAGGCTGGATTTGAACTCATGTCTTCCTGACTCTAGGCCCAGTGCTCTATCTGCTGTGTCCCCTAGTTGCAACCATTCCATCTCTAAATAAAGCATTTTCTCCATTATGCTACATTGCCAAATGAGATAATTGCCATAAACATACCACAAAAAGTAATAAGGTACAATCAAATTCCAGGTATTATTATTAATAAAATTCCCTTAAACCAACTATTTCCATCTTCAAAAATTGACTACTTGACCCTGCCATTTCCTCAAACTATTGTTTCATGGCCATTTTTTCCTTTCACAATCAGCTGGTCATCTATACTTTTTGCCTCCATTTCTCCATGTCTCAAGAGTTGTTTTTTTTTTTGTTGTTATATGACTTGTCACTCCACCATTCAACTGAAAAATCTCTCTCCAAAGTTACTTAATGTTTTCTTAATTGCTTAACCCAATGGTTGTATTTCTCATCCCCCTTTCAGTTTATTGCTATTTTTCCTAAGTCATGGTACCTAGAACATTCCCCATGTACAAACCTTACCTTCTCACTATTACCTCTAGGATAAAATAAAAAAAAAACAGGGCTTTAAATTCCAGGATGAGGATTTTGTACTTTATGACAGAGACAAGAGGGAACCATTCAATATTTTTTAGCAGGAGAGTGATATTCAAATACCTTAGGGATTTTCCTCAGCCTGATACTGGCTGTGTGAAGCTGCTCTGAGTGCTAAGCAAAAAATAACTTTAAGGGGCGGCCAGGTAGCACAGCGAGTAAGAGCACCGGCTCCAGTGTTGGGATGACCTGGGGATAGAATCCGGGCTCTGACACTTGGCTGTGTAACCTTGAGCAAGTTACTTAACCCCGATTGCTAAGAAAAGAAAAGAAAAGAAAAGAAAAGAAAAGAAAAGAAAAGAAAAGAAAAGAAAAGAAAAGAAAAGAAAAGAAAAGAAAAGAAAAGAAAAGAAAAGAAAAGAAAAGAAATAAAGCACCAATTTCATTCATTCATTCATTTATTTAAAAAAATAACTTTAAGGGACAGGATGTATCATTGGAAGATTCACCAATTAATTTGAGGAGTTTCCTCAGTCAGATTGATGAGATTCCAGGGCCCTTGTTTGGAGACATCTGAACAGTACCTATTTAACAGGAATGTAAGCATGGATTTTCCCTATGAAAATCTTACAGGAAGATGGTTCTTCTTCCTCATTTAGAAGAGGTATAGCACCGCCGTGGAGAACTCCAACTGAATCCATCATTTGGAAGCAGAAAGAAGCTCCACATACAGCAACACCTAGAAGTGACTTTAGTGAGACCTGTGGCTACTAATAACGATAAGACCAGTGACTACTATCCATAAGAGACCAGTAGGAAACAGGGACAGCTCAGGGGACAGTGGTATAGTGAATCGAGTGCTGCACCTGGAATCAGGAAGACTCATCTTCATGAATTGAAATCTGGCCTCAACACTTAGTAGTTGTGTGACCCTAAGCAAGTTACTTGACTCTATTTGCCTCAGTTTCCTCATATGTAAAATGAGCTAGAGAAGGAAATGGCAAATTACTTCAGTACCTTGCCAAGAAAACCCCAAATGAGGTCACAGAGTCAGACATGACTGAATATTGTTTTAAGAACAACTTTTTAGTGAACAAGTCTGTTATAAATACCCAAATTAACCATAAAGGATATGTAAATAAAGATACTATCTATATCCAGAGAAAGAACCAATAAATATATGTATGGAATAATTTTACATATATTATAGACACACATATACATATGTATATACATACCTCTCTCCATACACATATATGTATGTATGTGAAATATATATACATATGTGTATATATATATATTTATGCCTAATAGTAGCCATCTCTGGGGGGGGGAGAAGGGAAGAAAAAAGAGAGAAAAATTTACATGATAATTTTTGCATATTTGAAAGGAATATCAAGTTGTACATAGTATATTTACAGTTTCACGTGCAATCATCTTTTCTGTTATACTTTTATGGAAACTCTTGTTTTATCCCATAAATTAAAAAGAAAATTTTTTTAAAATCTAAAAAACAAACAAGGAAATAGGTGCCCTGGGAAAAGACTCCAGAAGACCCTGGGGCATTGGAAGCCCCATTTGCCTCCTTATGTGTGTGCCTCTACCTCCATGTTCTCTACAAAGAACAGCTCGCGTGCCTTTACCAGATCCTTGCTTCTACCCCAAAAGCTGTCAGTGCTATCAACCTCTTAAAACTATTTTGTATATCCTTTGTATTGAGTTATCTGTAGAACTCTATTGCTTCTATAGAACGTAAACTCCTTAAGAGCAGGGACTGTTTTGTCTTTCCAGTGATGGCACTTAATAAATGTCTAATTGTCAATCAAATTTTTCTTTTAAACTAGAACTGTGATTTTGTTGGCATAGGAAACTTCCTCTACCAAAGCAGATTAGAACCTGTCTGGCAACTTTGGGAGAGTCACCTGAAGTCACAGAGAGGATAAATTATTTTCCCAAAGTTTAGTCAGAATCAGGACCAGAAATCAAGTCTTCATTACTCTAGGGCTGACTTTCTATCCCCTATGTCATACTGTCTTTTGTTATGTCCAATATTATACAAAAATAATTACTGTACTTATACCATACAAAAATACCTTATTTCCATTTTGGGAAATTTCCCTTATTTCCCTATTCCCCTTTTTGGTTTACCCATTTGCTGGCAGATGTTTGTCTAATGTTTTTGGTATCTCATTCTTTGGGTTTTAAAGAAGCTTTTTAAAGGAACTTGGGCTGGTTCCAATGGTGCCTGACCGTCCTTCTTGTGTAGTCCTCCTGAGGGTTCAGGGAAATCTTTTAAGAAAAGTAGTGAAAGTATAGCTTATTAGAAGTATTAGGGGGTGTGACACTGATCATAGAGTAGGTAGATATTCATTGCTCATTGACTGACTCATTGACAGGCTGTGGTCAAACAATTCTTTGTCTGCTTGTTCTTTCCCCCACCCCTCCAAGTATAGATGGGAAGTAAATGTCCCTTATGACTCTCAATGAATGACCCTACATGTCTAGTTGATAAGTTTCTTTCATCCTTTAATGTTAACCACTGAGAAGTAACATAATATATGGAAAATATATTGGATTTGGAGTCAGAGACCCTGGGTTTGAATCTTAGTTTATGATTTATTACCTTTCTGTTGCTTTATCTCTTTGGACCTTAGTTGTGATTGTTGCTGTTCAGTCATTTTTCAGTTGTACCTGACTCTTCATGGCACCATTTGGAGTTTTCTTGGCAAAGATACTGAAATGATTTGCCATGTCCTTCTCCAGATCATTTTACAGAAAAACTTGAGGTGGACAGGTTTAAGTGACTTGCCCAAGATCCCAAGCTCATAAGTGCCTGAAGCTGCATTTGAACTCAGGTCTTCCTGAAGGTCTAGCACAGCTTCCCAGGACCTCAATTACCTTATCAATAAAATAAGGTGGTAGGGCTGGATGACCTCTAAAAATCTCTCTTAGCTCTGGACACTATGATTTCTCAGGCTAGACAGGGTCGCCAGAATCAACTACAATGCCATCAGAGTTTTCTCTTGGATTCCTACTAAATTTTAAGCTCCTTGAGGGCAAAAGCCACATCTTTTTTTTTTCCTTTCTGTTTTTCTGGTTTCCAAAAGACTGTTTCATGTAATAGGTGCTCAACAAAGGAGATGGTGAAGCATACTGAATCCAGTGCAGTATGAGCTTGGAATCAGGAAGACCTAGGTTTAAAACCTGCCTCAGATGCCTCCTAGCTGTGTAACCCTAGGCAACTAACTTCATTTGCTGGAGCCTCCGTTTTCCCATTGGTAAAACGGTGATAATAACAGTACCAATTTCCAGCATTGTTTTCAGGATCAAATGACATGATGGATATAAAGTACTTAAGGGTTACAGATGTGTCTGTTGTTCTTGTGAAGCATAATAATCATAATCATTATGTGTTCAATGAATTTAGTTGAGTTTGTCCACCTTGTAGTCACTACCAAAGACTTCCTACTGGTTATTTTCCTCTGTAACTTCATTCTATGGAGTCAGAAGCCAGGTCCCAAGCCCAGGGAACATCCTGGTCAACTATGTACTTCAAGCCAGAGTCAGTGAACTTTAGCTTTTCAAAGCTTTTACTGCAGCTAAGCAAACTAGGGAATAAGTAGATACTGCAAAAGGGAAGAACGCAAATACCATGGTTCCCAACGTGGAGCAGAAATATGGCCTTGGTCTTAGGGGAATTGCAAAGAGAATTGTGCCCTACACTTATTTTATCCTTTCCTGGAGTTTTGAGAGCATGCTCTATGTAGAAATGATGAGTTATAGACTTGCTCTTTACCCTGACTAAAGGAAATATGGGGTATTTTAACTGGTTCTGAGAGCCATATTTTAGGAAGGAAACTGGAAAGCTAGAACACATCCAGAGGAATGGGATCAGAATAAGATTTGATAAGGGAACTAGTGACCATACCATAAAAGCATGGGCTAAAGGAATAGGGAATTTTTAGCCTGGAGAGTCTATGAAAGAATCATTTATATAGAAAATATAAAGAAAATAAAAAGGAATCTCATAACCTACCTTAGTGCACATTATTGAAATGCCACATAATGCATTGAAGGAGGGACATAATGGTTGTCTCAGATACTTTAAAGGGTTGGAGTGTAGAGAAGAGGTTGAATTTGTTCTGCTCATCTTAACCCTGATACAGAGGGCAGAAATGAGAGCTATGGTAGGGAATTCTACTAAGGCTTTTTGTTTGTTTGCTTGTTTTGGAAGGGGGCTCAGTGTATGCAAAGAATTCATAACAGAGCTATCCCAGAATAGGAAGGCTGACATTATAAGGTAGTAGCATTCCCATAAATTGAGATGTTAAAGTAGAAGCTACAGTCAGGAATGCTTCCATAATGTGGCATTCCATTTATTACCCCCAAGTTGTTGCAAGGACTCCCGTGGATGTGATGCCCTTCCCCCTCACCCTGTGATCATTCCCTTCAAGGCTTAGCTTAGATACTACCACTTACAAGAGGCTTTAATTTATCCCTCCAACTGTTAGTGATTTTCCCACTATTTCTATTTTTTCCATTGAATTATCTATGTACATGTTATTCTATCACTTCCCCTGATAGAAAGTAAGCTCCTTGAGTACAGGAACTATTTTCTTTTGTCTTTGTAGCCTTAACACCTAGCATGGTACCTGGATTTAGTTGCGGAGAGTGTTTAATACATGCTTTTGAAATCAGATTGAATTCCTTCCCTGACTAGGGAGTTGAACTAGATGACCTTTGAGGTCTCTCACAACTCTAAGATGCCATAATTATTGGTTTGTAGGTGAGTTACATTTTTCATTCCAGGTACCTTAGCAGAAGGAGACCCTTGCCTACAATCAAAAGTCAAAGAGCAAAGCTTCTTTTTCCCTCTCCTATGGAGTGAGATTTCTGTATCTAATGACCTATTTCTGAGGCAAGAGATGAAAGGGAAATCAATCAATGGAAACCACAACTTCATAAAAAAAACCATCTCTGTCATCCGTAAGCCCACTTATGAGCTGAAAACTCCAGGCTTCATCAGGGATTCAGGGGTAGCCTTTTCTGGGGGGTATATTTTGAGCCATTTGTAGTAAGGTGGATGCTATATCCTGAATTTCTCATCTGAAGGAGAGAGAAATCCAAGAGACAGTGGAGGAAGGTGGAATATTAAATCTCTAGTTCCCTAGGCATCGCTTGTCATTTGCAGATTAGACCCAGAGGCCTTTAGCTTTCCTGTCTAGTAAACATAATCTAAGAGAAATGACACTCTCTTGGCCTCATTCTGCATGCAAATGACATTTTCGTCTCATCTTTGATGATATTCATCTCAGAGGTGGGAGTTGTAAAGTTTGGGCTCTGACCCTGGACCTGTCTAAATAGCTGAGTGATTAAATCTGGTTAACAATGAATTTTCAGCCTGGGTTTCAGGCTGGGTCCTGTTACTAATTTGCTGCATGATCTAGGACAAATCACTTTTGTTCTTTAAGCTTTAGATTCTTTGTAAAATGAGGGGTTGGTGTAGGGACAAAACTAAATGGGTCTTGTATCTTAATGCAGGCTTAGGAAGGCTTGGGTCAATGTACAGTGAGGAAGCATGGAACATGAAACTAAACAGTAAAACTAAGACAGACTTATTGCAAGGATATACTTAGAAGATAAAGGGCAACAAGGGAGATAGATAGAAAAAGGAGCCTTGGATGGAATTAAGCACCTTTCTTGGGCTCCAGAGGGAATGGGCACCCCTCCCAATGAGTAAAATCTGGCAGTTCTTATTTATATTTAATTGGATCAATTGTTGTACATCCTTCAATTTCAAAGAGAACCAATGACATCACAATGCAGGGTCATGGGTGATGTCTTGACTTGGCTGTGAATTAGATTTAAGTGAGTCAGAATTGCACAAAGTTGTCAGACTCACTCTCTTCCAGAGTCACTGAAGCCCAATGGCAACACAAAAGTCAAGATGACTGGTGATGGCCCAGAGCTAATAGGACTAGGCATTAGGGGAAGAGAGAAAGGAACCTGGACCTGGGGATTAGTGCTGCCTGCTTCATACTATTTCATGGGGAGGGAAGAAGAGAGTGCTTGAAAGCTGGTAACTAGCTGATATTAAAATTCACCACCAGGAAGAAAAGGAACTTTGGGCTGTTACTGCTGGTCTTACTCTGACAAGATGACTCAGGGATTTTTGAGGTTCCCCAGGACTTCATTTAGTGGGACAAGGAAGCTGTTACTAGGGTATTATGCCCTATCACCTCTTAAATCCTATGACACTATAACTTTAGTGCAGGTACTACAGAAAGAACATTGATTGTCAAAGACTTGGATTCAAAAACTTACTCTGATGCTTACTATCTGTGTGACAGGTCACTTAATCACTTAAGTGACTTAATTAAGTCACTTAATGTTCTTAGCTTTTCTTTTCTCATCTGTGAAAAAAAAAAAGAGTTGGACTAAATGACCTCTGAGGTTCCCTCCAGCTCTGTATCCATAATCTAGTGAACCCAGAAGAAGCCATCCAGAATATGTTCTCTGTGAGTTGAGATTGCATATCAGGAACACAGGTAAATTCAGAATAGTACCTCTTAGCTCTTGCCTTCAGCGACATGATTTGACTGGAGAGTGGAAATTCCAGGGAAGGGTCATTTATTAGAAATATAGGGGAACTTTATATAATCTGCCTCATTTTACACATAATAGAGCATGGTGGTTCTTATTGGGTTTCTAGGCAGGTCATATGGAGTTTATGAGAGGTTAAAAAGACAGAGAGAATCAGGGAGCATGAATGCCTAAGGCATTTACTCCCAAAGTCCTGGGTTCACTTCTTTCTACCTGGAAGGCTTAGCAAGGATTGAGAAAAGTAGTCAAAATTGAAATTAGGCTGAGGACACAGGGAGAGAGGCTCTGCTGAGAGTCATTTGGACTTTGGTGGGCAAGGAGATTTCCTATGTACGCTAGTTTAGAGATCCTCTAATCTTCCTTATTTGATACCAGTGTTTAAATAAGGCCAAAGAAGAAAACAAAGATAGCAAGTAGTCTCCTCTGTCTTTTTTTACTGTATTCACAGGCAGTATTTCCAGAGCTCTGCCATCAGATGCACCTGTGAGTACACTCCCCACATTCCCCCCACCACACACACACACCTAATTAGATAGAGAAAGTGCCCATTAGGCTAAATGGAGTGTGTGCCAGACCAGTCAGACTGATACATGAATAACCTCTTATTGCAGATGTAAAAATTGCTAATACAATCAGGTTGACAGGAATCAGCTAATCCATAATTAATGGACATTTGTGGCTTAAATAAAGCTGCCCACTGATGAAGAATTGTTCTTAGGGTAGCTGCAGCCCAGGATTCAGTTCCAATTAGTTCAGCAGGCAACTCTTTCAGAAGGCTCCCTCTTGAGCACAAAGATATTCACAGTTCAGCTGACTTAAGGCTCTAACTCAGTCTGTTGCTCAATAGAAGAAAAAAACAAACACATTCAAACAAGAAAATCCCATAGACACAGCATCATACTCTCTTGGCTTTGGCCCAAGACCCCAAGGCTTATGGGAAGGGAAACCTAGAAAAGTTAGGATTCAGATCTGGGTCCCCCTCCCCTTCCAAAACACCCCTAGCTTCCCAGCTCTGCTAAGCCCAGGAGGGAGGTTTTGTTTGAGCCCAATTATGAGAGAACTAAGCTTCTAATCAAAACTTCCTTGTCTCCACAATTAATTGATCTGAAGGGTTTTCCCAGAGATACTAGTTGATTCATCATATGATTTCAAGGGTATAGGCAGGATCCTAGGCCAATATTATCTGGAAGGGTCTTGCAGCTTCTTTCAGAATATCCTAGATTCTAATACAAACATGCATTAAGGGAGATAGCGTGATTTTAAGAAAGTAATTGTCAAAGATGCAGCTTCTGTGAGCCTTGTGATACAGATTCATCCCAACCAAATTCCATTGATATTCTCCATGTCTAAAGACTTCAGGCAACTTTAGCAGCATGGCAAGGCACTTAAGACCTCCCAAGGGTATGTTCATAGGACAAGGTAAACACATCTGCATTTATAAAAGGAAAAACACAAAGAAATACACAACTCTCATGATTATCTTGCCCACACTAAAATGAAATGTCTTCCATTACCTTATTTCTCTATCCCCCAAGCACTTCTGAATTGTCTCTCTAGCTCCTCTCCTCTCTCTCTCTCTCTCTCTCTCTCTCTCTCTCTCTCTCTCTCTCTCTCTCTCTCTCTCTCTCTCTCTCTCTCTCTCTCTCCTTTTATCTTTCTCTTTCTGTATAAAAGCAAGAGCTAATTTCCAAATACTAGTAATGGGACACCCTTGCTCTTGCTTATATGTAACTGAAAGCAGTTCAAATATGGGAGAGTTCACATGCTCAAAGTGATGGACTATTAGAGCTGGAAGAGAAATGTTAGGTCATCTGGTTTCATTTTGCCAATGATGTACCTGGTACCCACAGAGGTCAAATAATTTGCTTAAAGTCACACAGCTGAGGAGTGGCAGAGTTGGGACTTGAGCCTAGGTCATTGATCACTGAAACAGTCTGAAGTCACTGTCCTGAATCTCTTCAGGACTAGTAGCTCCAAAGCCACCATTGCTACTCTCCTACCACAGCAGGTCTTCCCTGATGTGCTAATAGTAACAGTCCATTGGGATGAGAGGAAGAAGGAACATATAGTCAGCATGAGGAAAGGGAAGGTGAGAAGGAGAAGAGAGAGGAGGGGGAAGACAGAGAGGAAAGGAGAAGAGGGTGGGGAAAAGAAAGTGGAAGGGAAGGGGAAAGAAGAAGGACAGGACCTGGGTCTCTGATTTCATCAGAGTATGGAGTTCTTATGTGAAAAAACTCCCTCTGCCTAAACAGGCTTCTTCTCTACAGCTTAGAGAGTTGCCTAGAGCATTGAAAGTGTAAATGACTAGACCAGAGTCACACAACTAGCAAGTATCAGGGGTAGGACTTAAACTAAGGTATTCTTGGCTCCCTGACTAACTGTGTAGTACTCTATCCACTGTGCCATACTTTCTCTCCAAAACACACACACATATAGACACATATATATTCTCTCATACATATAGACACATGCATTCCCTCTGTCTCTCTCTTGCACACACATA
>NW_027187339.1:9446111-9472501 GCF_028583685.1 Petaurus breviceps papuanus
CACACACATATATACACACATACATATATACACATACATTCTCTCTCTCTCTTTCTCTCTCTCTCTCTCTCTCACTCTCTCACTCTCGCGCACACACACACACACACACACACACACACACACACACACACAGAATTCCACCCACTAGAATGCTATCACCCAATAACCAGTCTTATTCATCCTTCATGGACCAATTCAAAGGTCAGTTTCTCTGTGGAGCTGTCTGTCATTCTCACTTCTAACACCTATCTGGAGATATCTTTCTGCCAAGCCTCATACCACAGAGATTAGCAGCCATGACATAGGAAGATGAATATGATGAAAGAGATCCATTAATCCACAAGAAACAGTATCCAAGAGGAGTAGTAATGATAAACTCCCAGTCTCAAATGTTTTCATGTAGATGTACAAAAATTGGTAATAAATAAGAGTTCTTAAAGTAAGAGATACATTTGATCTCATAGTTATCACTGAGACTTTGTGGAATATGACTTGTGACTGACTTCCTATCACCTCTAAAATAAAATACAAAATCTTCAGCCTCGTATTAAAAACAGTCTACAACCTGGTTCCCACCCACCTTGTGATTTATTTCATATTATTCTTCTTTGCATATGCTACATCTCAATTAAATGATTCTAATTGTTCCATTATTGTTGTTCATTCGTGTCTATTTGTGACTCTATGGACCATAGCATGCCAACGCTGGTCATGGGATTGTCTTGGCAAAGATACTAGAGTGGTTTGTCACTTCATTCTCCAGTGAATTAAGGCCAACAGAAGTTAAGTGATTTGCCCAGGGTTATACAGCTAGTCAGTGTTTGAGGATGGATTTGAACTCAGGTCTTTCTGACTCCAGACCCAGTACTCTATCCACTGAGCCAGCAAGTTGCCCCTTCATTGCTCTCTGTATATGCCATTTAATATCTCACCTCCATTCCTTTGTATATGTTATCCCTGTCTCTTAGAATCCCTGAACTTTTTTGAAGCTCTGCTCAACTGTCACCTCCTTCACCAGGCTTTTTATTTTTTATTTTTTTGGTTTTCTTCCCCTTCTTGAAAGGAACAGATAAGGGGCACAATAGTTTGAGTGCTGAATCTGGAGTGAGGAAGACCTAGATTGAATCCTGCCTCAGACCTTACTGGCTGTGTGATTCTGGACAAGTTACTTAAACTCTCTTAAACTCAGTGTCCCAATCAATAAAATGCAGATGCTAATAGCACCTACCTCTCAGGGTGCTTAAGAGGATAAAATGATATAATATTTGCAAATGCAAATTGTAGACCTTAAAGTGCTATATAAATGCTTAATATTATGAATGAAAGTTTATGTTTTATTTTATATGCACTCTATTTTACATATACATATGTGTATATATATAATATATATGTATGCACATATGTGTATGTATATATTTATTACTGACCAACAATAACAGGGAACAATTGGAAATATTTAATTGAGATATAGCATATGTAAAGAAGAAGAATATGGAATAGATGTAAAGGTGGGTGGGAGTCAGGTTGTGAATTATTTTTTAATTTTTAAAAATTTTTTGGTCTTTATTAATTTGTTTACTTTTAGTTTACAAGATTCAGTTCCACAATTCCTTGAGTTTCAAATTTTCTCTCCCTCCCCTCTCCCCCATCCCCATGGCAGCATACAATCAAGTATAGGATCTGCAAATACTTTCACATTAGACATTAGTCAGGTTGTATCAGATGGAATGAACAATGGGAAAGAGGAAGCAAAACCAAACAAGAAAAAGAAAGAGAGCAGGTAGTTTGCTTCAATCTGGATTCAAACTCAGTTCTTTCTAGTTCTTTCTCTGGACATAGACATCTCTCTCCATCATGAGACTTTTGGCGTTGACTTATAAGCCTGAATTTCTGAGAAGAGTCCAGTCTATCAAAGTTGGTTGTCACACATATGTTTTGTCTGTAATTGTGTACAAATTTCTCCTGGCTCTCCTCTTCTCACTCAGCATCAGTTCTTGTAAGCCTCTCCAGGTAAATATGAAGTCCATTTGCTCCTTGTTTCTTATAGAACAATAGTATTCCATTACATGCATATACCACAACTTGTTCAGCTATTCCCCAATTGATGGGCACCCCCTTAATTTCCAATTCTTTGCCACCACAAAAAGAGCTGCTATAAATATTTTTGTACATATGGGTCTTCCTCCCACTTCTATGATCTCTTTGATACAACCCTAAAAGTGGTATTGCTGGGTCAAAGGGTATGAAATTATTTATATCCCTTTGGGCATAATTCCAGATTGCTCTCCAGAAAGGTTGGATCAGTTCACAACTCCACCAGCAATGTATTAGTGTTCCAATTTTTCCACATCCTGTCCAGAATTTGTCATTTTCCTGTTTTGTTGGTTGTGAACTATTTTTAATATGAGGCTGAAGATTTTGTATTTTATTTTAGAGGTGATAGGAAGGCAGTACATGTAATATTCTATGAAGTCTTAGTGATAGTTGTGAGATCAAATGTATGTATGTGTATATATATATATGTAAACATATATAAATATATATTCTCCCAGAAGAATGTTGACTATTCAGCTTTCTCTTCTTCCTATTGTGGTGACACACTTAGATCTTATGCTTTGTATATAACTGATAAGTTTTTGTTCAATTGAGTTGAATTAAAAGGCTATGGCTTCTTCAAAAGACTTTAAAAAGGAATGCAATAGCATTTAAAAGTAATATACTCTAGTGAGGCATTCAGCAATTAGATGGGAAAATATGTTGGGCATTTGAATGAGAATCAAGAGTAGGATAAATAGAAATTATAATGTGGCAGAAGGGTGCTACAAACCACCTAGTCAGAAGGAGGATGTGAATAATCAGGAAACAGATCACAAATTTACCAACAGATACATGACATAATACTGATAGAGAACTTTATCTATCTCAATACATTCTGGAGCTACCTCTCTCCCCTAAGAGCAGGATAGCAAATAAATACTTGAAACCATGATAATTTCATTTTTTTAAGCATTAAAAGTAATGATAAAAAGTTACTATTCTGGAGCTGATTTTGACCTATAAAAGGAACTGATTGTCAAAGTATGTATATCTTATCAAAGTGTATATATATATATATATATATATATATATATATATATATATGATTGTCAAAGTTCCAAACTAGAACTTTGGAAGGAAGTGACCCTAACCCTAGAAAGGTTGGCATTGATAATAAAGGTCATGCTAGGCGCTGTCTGAGGAGCCATGTGTATTTTTTTCTTTTCTAGGAAAAGAGATTTGAGTCATTTGCAGAAGGGATAGGTAGGATCTCATGGCTTAAATACAATGACTACATTATCAAAGCTAGAAGGACTAAGTACTTTTAGGAATGAAGTTCTTGGTGACAGGAACACAAATTATGTAGCAAAAGGATGAAGTGGGCTCTAAAAAGAGATCAGTCTCAAAGGAGGTGATCAGACAAGGTAGATTACAAAAGCACAAATATAGGAGATAGAAGAATGAACACATAAATGAAGATGATAGACACAAAAGAGTGGCATGGTCATGTAAAATGGTATTTAGAATGTTAAATATCAGAAAGAACAGAATCTGGGCAGAAATGTGAGGGATAACAAAAATGCATTTGATTTTTTAAGTTACTATTGTTGCTGTTAGCTATGTTAGGGCTATGAAGGATATTTCAGAAGGGATAGGATTATTGATTGGGATGGATGATGCATGATAATGCTTAACATAGAGAAGACAGAACTACTCAGTTTATCTTTTTTCTTCTGTTTTTGCCACCAAGGAGCAGATTCTTTAGAATGAGAATGAGAGAACAAAGATAGCTAACAGAGATAGGCTTCTGTACACAAACGAAGTAATGGCAAAAAGAAGTCCTTAATTGTTAAGTGCTTCAGTTTCCTAATCTGTAAAATGGGTTCAGGGGTAGACGACATGACTGCTGAGATCCCTTCTTTGAGCTCTGAACTCATGATCCTCACCTACCTGGATTTTCTTGGTGACTTCAAGTCACCAGGTGTAAGTGAACAACACATGAGGCTACTAAAGCATCTTACAGATGTAACTGAAGACTTGCTATTTTAAAAAAATCATTAAAAAATCAGAGAGGCTTGTTATACTCATTTTGCCAATATGAAACTTACATAGCTTGTGACTTCCCTCACTGTCAGACATTTTGCAACTGACAGACTTAGTCCTTATACCCAAGCCTTATAGCTTCCAGTCTAGAATTCCTTTTCCTTGACATGCTGTCTGTCATGTTCAGCTTAAGGTTAAGCACTATACGGGATAGAGAAGAAAGAGAAGACATATTCCTTTCCCTAATGATGCTGATAGTTGGGAAAGCAAGAGAGTATAATGGAAAGAGCATTAGATTTAGTCAAAAGAGGAAGGGAGACAAACTGGTTCAGTGGAAAAAGATTTGAGACCAGAGGATTGGGGTTAAAATCTTGACCTTGATAATGGTAGAATCATTTTTGGAAACTTAGACAAGTAATTAGCTTCTGGGATCTTAGTTTCCTTACCTGTAAAATGAAGAATTTTTATTAGATGGTTGCTAAGATTCCTTCTTTCTTTGAATCTGTGATCCTATGATTCTGCCATGGACTTGATTTTTAGCTTCATTTAATACTTGTGTGTACATGGTGAAGTGAGTTAACCCCTGTGAGAATCAGTTCCCTCATCTGTAAAATGAGGGTGATTAAACTAGATGATCTCTAAGGTATCTTTTAGCTCTAAATCCAATGATAACTTCCAAGACAAGTCTCAGATGTGTGAAGCAAATGGGAGACTAAAACAAAAGTCAGGGACTCACCTGAATTTAATATTCGAAAAAAAATGTATCAGACAGGCAACAAGAACGGTGAGCAAGCAAAGACTTCCCTGAGGTAGGAATAGTTGGAGAAATATCTTGAGATTTGACCCAAACCCTGAAGGATGGATAGCACTTGGATGGGAGTCATTTGGGGTAGGGAGTATAATAAGAAGGAAGAATATGAGCAAATTTGCAGAAAATGGGAATGAGCAAGGTGTGGGGGGATGACAGGAGGAGAATAAGGGGATGAAACCAAACTCTCATTGTCTGGAGGCTAGGGGGGAGGGAAAGCTAAGATTCTAATCTTATATTTATGGTGACATTTGTTATAGTTGTTTTGTTTGCTTTGGTAAAGCAAAGACATCCACTGCTGAAAGGCCTCCAGGAGGAGGTAGGCAGAAACGAATACAAGATTTAATCTGCATGGACAGGACACTGAATCTCAAAGTCCAGGACTCCCTTTGCTTGGGAGTCAGCCTAATTAGAAACCAAGTTCAAGGTGGTAGGGAAATCTAAGGGGGGGAAACCTGAAGAGCTTTCAGAAAACAAGTGGTGTCTTTTTTACTCTCTTCTTCTATTGCTGGGGTCATGCTCAGTACTGGGAGGGTTAATAAGACAAGTCGTGGTTGTCTAGCAACTAGCATTTTTCTCTGGTTGTTGCTAACCTACCAAAGGCTGCAGCCACTGTAGGAGGGGAAGAGAGGGTATTTGGAATCCTCTTGTGTTTTAGATTCTCATTGAGAAAAGGGAGGCTATGTTTTGGATGGAAGGCAGAAAACAGGGATGGATGGGATATCTCTCAGATGCCCCCAGAGAAGTCACTGGCAGACATATGACTCTCTTGTGGCTGAATCTGCCTTTATCTGTCCTTCCTCTTTGCAAAGAAACATCAAGGGAGGAAAAGCCAGACTAGAATTGCATTTTCTGGTGCCCAAGGCTATCCTCATTTTTGGATATACTTAAAAGAAAACAGACTCTTGGGTCTGAGGTCAAAATCTTTTGACCATCTCTTTCTATTTCTTTTGGGTCTCACTAAGTCAAACCACTTCTCTGAAAATGGGAGGCATTGTTGTGACCCGGAATCAGCACAAGACTAAGACTAGAGACCTGAGTGAAATCCTAGTTCTACCACTAATTGCTGGGTAACCACTGACAAGTTGCTTAATTTCTCTGAGTCTCAGATTATAGAGCTAAGATTGACAGAACTGAATTAGATGGATTGACCTCTAAAGTCCACTTCCAACAGAATCCATAATAAGACACATTCCAGTCCCAACAGCCTGTGATCTGATAGGTGTTTCTTCCCCCAACCCTCCCTTCTTTTTCCTTTTTCCAGCCAGGAGATGGTAATAAGGAAGCAGAGAACTCCAGGAATGGGAGACAGTCCGTGAGAATACATAGTCAGCAGATGGAGTAACTTTTGCAAAGAGTACCAAGGAAATCAGTGTTACTGGATCATAAAATATATGGAAGGAAGGCTGAAAAGGTAAGAGGGGATCAGGCTTTAGGCAGATTTAAGATCCAGACTGGGGGGGGGGGAAGGTGTTCGTATTTGAACCAAGAGGCAGTAGGGAACACCGGAGTTTATTCAGTTGGGGGATGGAGGTGACATTGTCAAACCTGTGCTTTAGGAAGTTTGTTTTGGGAGCTGAGTGGAAGATGGGCTGGAGTGGTGAGAGACTTGAGTCAGGCAGACCAACCAACAGGCTATTACAATAATATAGGTGAGAGGTAATGAAGGGTTGTACTAGGGTGGTGATTATGTCAAAGGAGAGAGCTTGATGTATAGTAGAGATGCTGCAAAGGTAAAATTGGCACACTTTGGCAACAGATTAGGTAACTGTCTGTAAAGGGGGGAGTGATGAGTGAAATGTAACACCTAAGTTTTGAACATGGGAGACTAGGAGAATGGTGCTACCCTCAACAATAATTAGGAAGTTAGATAGAGAGGAAAGTTTTAGGGAAAAGATAACAAGTTCAATTTAGGGAAGGCTTGAGTTTAAGATGTAGCTTGGACATCCAGTTCAAGTTATCTAATAGGGAGCAAGAAATGTGAGACTGGATGTTAGAAGGGAATAAGTAGATTTGAAGATTATCAGCATAGAGATGATCATTGAATCCATGGGAGCTACTGGGATCACCAAGTAAAATAGTAAAGGGATAAAAGAAGGCCCAGGACAGAGACCTGGGAATACTATTAATGGGCGTGACTTGGATGAAGATCCACCAAAGGAGACTGAGAAAGAGATATCAGATAATTAGGAGGAGAGCCAGGAGAGAGTAAGGTCACCAAAACCTATAGAGAAGAGAGTACGAAGAAGATGGCGATTAACACTGTCAAAGTCTACAAAGAGGTGGATTGAGAAAAGGCCATAAGATTTAGTAATAAAAAGATCATTGGTAACATTGGGGAGAGTAGTTTCAGTTGGATAATTGAAAGGCTGGAAGTCATACTCTTGAGAGTCAAGAAAATAGTGAGAGGAAAGGAAGTAAAGGCCCCAAATGAAGAGAGTCATCTCAAGGATTTTAACCAAGAAAGGGAACTGAGATGTGAGATGTTAGCTAGCAGGCATAGATGGATAAAGTGAGGTTGGTTTGGTTTTTTTAAGTGTCTGTTTTTGTTTTTTTACATTTGTACCCCTAGCACTTAGCACAGTGCCTGGAACATAGTAGGTGCTTAATTAATGTTTATTGGTAGATTGATGGGGAATATCTATAGAGGGTGGGAAAGTAAACAATAGATACAGAGATTTTGAAGACAAGTGAGAGAGTTGGGATGATAGGAGTAAGTCTGTTGGGGAATATGGGATGGGATGGAATTGCTTGGGTATGGAGGGGGTTTTCCTTACTAAGGAGAAGAGCCATCTCTTTATGTGAGACAAGGGTGGAGGGGTAGATAATTTCAGAAAGCAATTGAGGGATGTGAGCTGCGGGTGAAGGGTGAAGGAACTCTTGGTGAATGACATCATTTTTTCAGGGAAATGTAAGGTAAGGTTCTCAGTTGAGAGAATAGGGGAGATTAGAGGCCACGGGAGATTTGAGGAAGGATAAAAACTTTGAAAAGGCTGCAGTGGTGAGTGGGATCATGAGTTGATTAGGAAGGTATAAAGAGATTAAGTCTTGCACAGTGAGATCTCAGTTATATTATATAACATTATGTGTCATATGTTATATGATATATATATTAAATAATATATCCTATTATGTAACATAAGTTTGTGGTGGCTCCAGTCAGCTTGGTTTTATGCTTTTCCCTAGCTTCTTTTAGCAGCATAGGAGTAGGAGCCAAGGCAGGAGATGGTGGAATCAAGTCAAGGTTGAGGTTTGACAGGCCAAGATCAGTGACACGATAAAGGGACAAGGGAATCAAGAGAAAAAAGGAGGCATACGATTAAACTAGTTCATGAAGAGGTTAAAGTGGGAAAGGTTGGTGAGTGTAGGCAATGCATGGGTGTTGACCTGGGACAGAAACAAGAGATCGAGGAATTGGAATTCCTCACAATGAGGAATTCAAGAAATTTGGGGTTGCAAAGCAGAGGGAGAGGTTTTTAAGCATGGAGGTGGTACGTTTGTAGATGATGACAAGATCAAGGGTATGACATTTCTGTGTGTAACTGAGATGGGGTTGAGGAGTGAGTTCTCATTCCATGGGAAATGAGTAAGGTGAGAAACTGGCAGGTGAGGGTGACTGAGGGACTGTTAATGGATTGTATTGAAGTCTCCTAGTATAGGGCAAATGTTGGGAAGGAGAGAAAGACTGTGAGCTTGGCACTGAGCTGATTGAGGGAAAAGGGAGGAGTGTCCTAAAGGTCAGTAATCCAGAGCAACCAGCATTTTGGTTTGGTGGTAGAAAGGATTGAGTGAACTACAGTGGAAGAGAGGTTACTGAATGATCATGGTAGAGGGAGAGCTTGGAAATAACAATGGTCAGGAAAGGAGTACTCCAGCTCCCCAACCTCGATCTGTGAATCAATGGGAATAAGTGAAAGGCAACTAATACTGGAAAGGGTAGACAGGGAGGGTATGTCATTAAGAGGGAGCCAGGTCTCAGTAGGGCCCAGAAGATGTTAAGAATAGGAAAGAATGTATAAGACAAAAGCAATTTGTTACTACTTTCCTATGTAGGGAGTGTTTCAGAGAACACAGTGGAAAGGGTGGGTAGCTGTAGAGTTGGCACATTAATGAGACTGGGCTGAGGGAGATGGAAATAAGGGTATGGAGAGTGGGAGGTGGATAATGGCATTTGAATTATGACAGCTGAGAATACAGAATCACTGAGAAGGGAAAATATGACCCACTGAGAGTTCATTAATTTGTTGAGGAATGAGTGTAGGTAGGGCATCAACATCTATAGGAGATTGGTTTCAGGGTGGAGTCCTCTCAGGGCCTTGGGAACTTCAAGTAGGGTATGAGTGCAGAGAGCTGATAGAATGACTTTTCTCTCCTTCCCCTGA
The DNA here is from genome assembly GCF_028583685.1 of Petaurus breviceps papuanus. Lineage (NCBI taxonomy): Eukaryota > Metazoa > Chordata > Mammalia > Diprotodontia > Petauridae > Petaurus > Petaurus breviceps. The sequence continues at coordinate 9,455,382 of NW_027187339.1, forward strand.
AGGCAGAAAGAGGCCAAGTGAGGAAACTGATCTTTGATAGAATGGCATCTGCCCATTGAGAGCATAAAGAGCCCTGCTAAGAAGACTGGTACTCAATAGAGAGGGGTGTGTGTGTGTGTGTGTGTGTGTGTGTGTGTTCTCCTGCAGGCAGGAAGGGTCCACTACCAACAGCTGAGGAGATCAGCCTTCAATGCAATAAAAAAGAATATTATGAAATTATAAAGAACAACCGTGGTTCCAGGGAAGAGATATTTGAAGATAACTCATCCCCCCCCCCAAACACACTTCTTTATATAGATTGGGGAGGAGGGCTGGTCCATAGAAGTAGTACATTACATGTAATGTCAGATTTTTTTTTTTTGGTGTATTGATTCGTTTTGCTGAATCTTTTATTTCTCTCTTTTTTTTGAGAATTTTATACAGTATGGTTCTCTTAATGAGGAAAAATTCAGGAGAAGGAATCTAGGCAAGGTAAAGATAAAATATATCAATATATGCATATATTATATATGAAAATATATCAATGCCAAACAAAAGAATTTTTAGCTTACTCTAGAGGTAACAGGGCACCACTATAGATTACTGAGTAGGGGAATGAAATGGTCAAACATGTGTTTTAGGAATATCAAATTGATAGCTGTATGGAAGATGGATTGGATGGAGGGGAGAGATGAGAAGCTAGAAGACCAATTACACAGGTATTACAACAGCCTGCACAAGCGGTGATGAGGGCCTGAGCTAGCGGAGTGTTCATTTGAGTGGAGAAAACGGGCACATGTGAATGATGGCATGGAGGTAGAAACATCAAGCTTTGGCACCTGGTTTCATATGTGAAAAGAGAGTGGGGACTGGAGGATTCCATCTCCGTGCTTAGAGACCTCTTCCTTTGCTTTGCAACCTCAAATCTGCTTGAATTCCTCATTGTGAGGGATCCAATTCCTCAACTTCTCGGCTCTTTCCCAGGCCAACACCCATGCACTGGCTGTGCTCTCCACCCTTTCCCACTGGGTGAGTAGAAGGAAGTGGTACCTTCAAAGAGGGTAGAGAAGAGCTGAAGGGTGGGGTGGAGGGGTGGGAAAGACAATGAGTTCTGCTTTGAACATGTGTTTTGTGATGCCTACTAGATCAGTGATTCTCAAACTTTTTTTTTTAAAGCAATCGGGGTTAAGTAACTTGCTCAAGGTTACACGGCCAGTTATTTCTGGGTGTGGTGCTAAGTATCTGAGCCCGGATTTAATCCAGGTCATCCCGACACTGGAGCCAGTGCTCTTACTCGCTGAGCCACCTGGCCGCCCAGATTCTCAAACTTTTTTCAGTTGTAAATTTCCTAACTGCATTATACTGATTTGTCAAAGACACATGCCATTCCCTCTCCTGTCCAGCAAAAATTCACATCTGGCAGTTTATAAAGTTCCTACTGGGGGCCCAGCTATCATCTGGATGATAAAGGGATAACAAGAAAGGGGAGAGATCTGACCCTAGCCTATAAGAAAAGAGCAAGTTCCTAGTATACCACAAGAAGTTCTTGATGTCTGGTGGCCTAGATATGCTGAATATAGTCTGGAGCGAGCTGATCCAAAAGAGTTATCACATACTAATCAGGTACCAGTTGGAACATATGAGCTTGGAGTTTAACCAGCCATAATAAACATGCAGAGTATGGAGATATGTAAGTATAAATATAAAGTATAAATATACATTAAGGTCCAATTAAAACAAGTAAACTTGGATAAGGAAAAAAAAAACACCAACAAATCCTTATAGCAGCTTGGTGTCAGAGAATGATTTTATATACTCTTAAAAGATGAAAATTGCTACATGGCTAAGGAGTTGAGAAAATTCCATCATGTTTCTTGGCATTATGGCTCATCTTCTGAAAGGAGATAGGAGGTTATTGACCCTGTTCGTCCTCCCTGCATTCTCTTTTGACTCTCCAAATGGCTATGTCACCTAGAAGGAACAGCAACTGCCTCCCTTCTCAGACCTTTTATATATGCTTCTGGAAGGCAAGAACTATTAAATCCCCACCTGAGAGGAAAGGCAGCTAAAGATTAATGACAATTAACAAGACCCATGGAGGAAGCCATCATTAGAGGAGAGGGGATATTATGAAAGGAAACCACTGGCCAGACTGAGTTCAATCAGAGTTTACCAGGGTATCAGATTTAAAGGGTTTAGAATGCACAATTCTTAGAAAGGAATTTTAAGTAGTGGTCTAAAGCTGAAAATTTCAGCATGGGATTAGGAAGTGCTCAATCTGAAGAATGGCAATGGGTTCTAGAGAAATATTGGTTTGTGCCATGTAAATTCTTTGCCTGAGTAGGCATTTTTTTCTTATGTGGCAGAAATGTGGCAGCTATATCTCCTTATTTTGATGCTTCAAAGCATCTCTGTTGGCAAATGGTAGCCACAGCCCTACCTTGCTTCCCTGGACCAGTGTTATCATAGGCCCAAACAGAGACTACGTTTTATCCTTCTGTATCCCAGATGAGGACTCACACAAGGTATAAGAGACTAGCTAGGCAGGTACTCAATAAAGACTTGTTAAATTGAACTTATTAATTTGAAAATTCAGCCCCTTATAGCTACATTGATCCAAACTGTGTCCTTGGAAGATGGCAGAATTACAGAATCATAGAACTTCTGAGTTGAAAGCAACCTCAGGGGCCATCTAGTCTGATACATACTAGAAAAGGGATCCCCTTCAACACTGATAAGTGGCCATCCAGCCTTTGTGTGGACTGAATGGCAAAGTATTCCATTCACTATAAATAACATTCAAAGCTACTTGTGGATAGAAAGCTGACTTTGGATCCAGAAGGACCTGGGCTCAAGTCCCACATCTGATCAATACCAACTGTATAACCCTGGACAAGTCACTTAATGTCATCTTGCCCTAGGTGACTCTTTGTGACTGTAGTTTGCAGAGAAGGTGCCAACCTACATCCCTCATCTGCAAATTTCCTAAATCAATGAAATCAGGTCTAGTCTCTATCTGTATCCCATAAAAAGTATTAGACTGGAGGAAACATGGCCTAGTAGAAAGAACATTGGGTTTGAAATGAGCAGATTTGTGTTTAAGTCCTGCTGTTTATTTTTGGCTAAGCCATCATCTTTTGGAGCCTCAATTTCCTCATTTGTAAAACGAAGGAGTTGGGTTAGGTGAACTCTGAGGTCACTTCCAGCTCTAAATCTATGATTCTATGTCCTTTATGAAAATACTAATGTTAATGATAGTTCCCATCAAAATACCATGTTACCATAATAAAATTGCATTTTTTGTACATTATCTCTTTTGGTTCTCACACTACCCCTATGAGTTAGTTAGTTTAAATAGCAGTATCTCTGTGTTATAAAGAGTATGCTTTTAAGCACAAAAGCTTAAAATTTTACTAAGACTTTGGGGATGCCCTATATATGAGGAAACAGAGGCTCACTGACTTATCCAAGGTCACACACATATATAGTACATATACATAAATCATGTACATAGATCAAGTTCTGATTGTAGACCAAGTACTCTTTCTAGTAAAAAATAATGCAATGGAAAGCATAATCCTCAGTAGCACAATAAATTGAATTAATTAATTGAATAAATGAATAGAATGTTAGGGCTAGGTGGGGATTTTGACATCATCAGTTCCAGCCCCCTAATTTTACAGATGAATAAACAGAGAACCAAGGAGATTAACTTGCCCAAGGTCATATGTTAATCGATAGAAGCCAGAGTTGAATCTTGGGTGTCTAAGGGTCCCAATCTAGGAGATGAAATAAACAATTCCTTTGAATATTGTAGATCTCTAAAATGGAGACAAAGTAATGTATAGCACTCATCTCATCTTACCTTCACTGAGATTTCACTTAAAAATCTGCAAATTGTTTAAATGTAAGTTAGGTCTAACTCCAGGGTACAAAAGTTTGTAAAGTGACTCACTAAAATCTAGGTAAATGATGTCCATAGCATTCATCTGGTCTGCTAGTTTAGCAACCCTGTAAAAAGGTAAGTGAGGTTGGCCTGCAAAGACTTATTCTTGAAGCCATGTGACTTCTTTGTGGTCTTTGATTCCTTTTCCAGATATTTAGTATCCATTTAAAATATGGCTCTTCTCTTACTCCTAGATTGAAAGATTCCCTCCCTGGAGTGGGAGAGCAAGAATGCAAGGTTATTTCTGCTTCTTTCCCCTCTCCATAGCTCATTTGTATAGGAACTTGGATATAGGGCATAGGAGCAATGTACCACAAATTGTTATAGGGAATCCCAGTAATTCTTATTCAGAGATATTTTCATACAGTCAGCAATATCACCACAGAGTCACCCATCCACTTTTTCCTTCAGCAATCTTAAGATTTTTTGGAACTCCAAAGTAGCTCTTTCTCAATAGAAGGCTAAAAACCAATGCTTGGTAGAGTGCTTATCAAATATGCAAATGACACTAAGGTAGGAAGAACACTGGGTGATAGAATGCCAAAATATCTTTGATGGGTTAGAATATTGAACAGAATACAACAATTAGAGAGAAATATGAAGTCCTACACTTAGATTCAAAATGGAAACTGGACCCACAGAAGCTAGACAATAATCTTTGAGTGGTTTTAGTGAACTACAAATGGAATTTAAGTCAATAGTGATATATGGCAGCCAAAAAAATTTAACATGTTGCATCCTGAACTGAGGGAATAATATCCTGAACAAGAGAGAAAATCATCTTTATATCCTTTAGTTTTATCAGACCTCATCTGGTATATTTTGACTAATTAAAAAACAATAATAGTTGATATTTACATAGCATTTTACATACATAATCTCATTTTATTCTCCCATTAACACTGTGTACTATTTATTACAGGTCTTATTACTCTCATTTTTGAGAATTCTAATAATTCTGGGCACCGCATTCTGGGGAGGTCATAAGCAATTTACATGGTGTCCAGAAGAAAAAGGCTAAAATAGTGTGGGGACTGGAGACTATATCATACAATGGTAGGCATTTAATAAATGCTTGTTGAATTTAAGAGAATGAAAGATTTAAAGATCAGGAAATCAATGAATCATTTGGTTTTTTATTGAACATTACTATGTGCTAATGTCAAAAAAAGTCACAATTCTTGTCCTGTTATGTTCTAGCTACAGAATGAAAAAAAAAGATAACAATTTGCACTTTAATAAAATAATTACAAAGTTTCTGTGGCCATTTAGTAGTAGTGACTAGAAATACACTTTGTCAGAGACATTTTATTTCATCTTTGTCTCCTGAGTGTTACATGGGGTCTCTCAGAATATACTACAAAGACTATGAGGAGAATCTCAAAACAAATACTATATTAGAAATATAGTCCTAAGTAACTCTGAAAATTCTATTTTCAGTTCCAGAAGTTGACCTGCATCTTACTGTAAAAAGTCATACTGTATAAGGTTATAATAGTCAACCAGCCTAGTTAAGTTTATTGATATATTTTTTCCTTCTTTAATATCCTACCACATTCTATTTCCATGTGTACACAAAATAAATCTAGGGTTATTCACTGTCATGGTCCTAACTCAGCTCACAATTTTCAGTTGTGCCTCTGCCCCCGTCCATGGTACTGACCTCTTTGGAGAAGAGCTAACACCACTCTGCCCTGTACTTTGCATGTGGATAGCACTTAATGAATACATACTAGATTTTATTGAAATGAATTTAATAAATATATTCAGGGATAGACAAAGAAATATTTACAGAGGAAGAAGGAGTAGGACTTCAATGAATCAACATAAATGTATTAAGCATCATGTATGTGCCAGCAACCTAGTGGGTGCTGGGGATACAAATGCAAAAAGTAAGGCAGTTTCTGCCTTTGAGGAATTTGCACTTTTATTATTTTATTAATAATTACATAATAATTATGTTATTATAACAGCATGTTAACAGATAAGTAAGGGCAAGATATGTACAAGTCAAGCCAACAAACACTTGCTAAACACCTTCTATGTGCTAGATACTGTGCTAAGTTCTGGGAATACAAGGAAAGCTAATCAAAAAAGAAAAAGTCCCTGTCCCCAAAGAGATCACAGTTTAATGGGAGAAACAAAATACAAGCATCCATGTATGAAAAAGATATATACATGATAGATTGGAGACAGTTTTAGAGGGAAGGCATTAGCATTAATAAATTCACAGTGATGGGTGGTAATAACAGCTGGGGGATGGGCAGGATTACATAGAGGGGTAGAAGAAGGCCACTTGAGGCAAAGGTCACAGCATGAGCAAAAGTACACTAAATAATTTTCTTTTTTTTTTAAGTGGCTTTATCACATTTTATTTACACTGACAGTAGCATGTGAAAGAATCCATTCTTGGTAAGGCCTTACCTGGAGGCCTCCAAGGAGTCTCAACCTCAGGCTCCTGCTCACCTCTTTACTTAGACAAGAGAAGCTGGGATGACAGCATCTCTACCCAGCAGGGAAGACAGAATTTCCACTGGCTGCACAGGGGATGATCAGCCTCCGGTACTCCAAGGGCAGGTATCTCTCCACAAGCACAGAGAGGGAAACATCATCGGTCACTAGGCCTTGCCGCCTCATCAACAGCTCCAAGTTAGCCAACAGCATAGTTTTTTGGTCTGCATGGTGAGCAAAGAAAGGTCTCTAGGTCATCACAAAGTATCTTGAAATTCTGGTCCAGACTCTTCACCAGGGTTTCAGAGGCTGACTTTTCCATAGGAATTTTGGCATAGAAGCTGAAAACTTTTCAGTAATTGTTCAAGCTGGCTTTGTCTGGGTCACAGGGTTGCCTAGGGCCTGGGGCACGGTGCTTGGGAACATGTTTGGCCCTGGTAAGCTTGGAGGGCAACAGGGAATACACTAAATAATTTTTAACAGGGTGGGTTCTTGCTGGCCTGGAAAGAGGGAGGGAGAAGGTGGTATTTAAAATCCCTCTGTAATTAGTACAGAACTCCGAGGGACTGACCGGTCCAGTAGGTCCTATGTCAAAAAGTTTGTGGTCTCCTCCTGAGTTTTGAGGACTTGGAAGTGAGCCCAGAGAAAATGGGGAAATTGCCAACAGTCACTTAAGTCAATTTTTCCCATGTCTGCACACACACACACACACACACACACACACACACACACATCTATTGCACATGTGTACTCTCTAACCATTAGGATCCAAATAGTACGGGCCTGATACAGGCCACGCTTTGCAGAATTAAAATTGGAAGGCAACGTTGCAGATGTGTTTACTTGGACTCAAGGAGATGGAATTTTTCTAACAAACAGAGATTGGATGTGCCTGTATGCCTTCATTGGAGCCTGCATTCTGTTTATATTATTTTAATGAGAATATTATCTATAAGAAAGGACCATATCCTTAGAGGAATTGAGGTAATCTTCATGTAGGGGGATATTTATTTTTGTAAATGGAAAGTTCAGCAATGGAGATCTGAGTTTAAAAGAACATAGATTACTGTTCTTCACTAATTTCATGGTTGACTTAAAGGTTTTTAAATTTTTATATCTACTGTGATAGTGCATTTGAAATGTTCTCACTCTCTTGTATTCATTTTTTCTCCTTTTGCCCCGAATATAACCTGATTCTTATTCAGAACCCTGCTTTGGGGCTCAAACTCAGTGTTCAAAGGAATTGTTGGCATGATAGTTTGAGGGAAACACACATTGAGATGGCAATATATGGAAGAAGGCAAAGAGATGGCCATAATCTGTCAGGATTTCAGGGGAATATTTTTGCTTGATAACTGACTGTCATTGAAGAGGGATAAGAAGATGTTAATTTTCAGACCATTCACTTTCTCACAAAGGCCAATCTGAAAGGTACTGGAAGAGCATCAAAGCAAGAAGTTTTTAGATTTGCCATAATAATTACAGTTAATGCTCCTTTGTAGTACTTTTCCATTAGGAATTCTTTCACTCCATCTTTACTGTTACATTTGAAAGTGCAGTTATCACTCTGCCCATTTGACAGATTAGGAAACAGGTTTATAGAAGCAAAGTGACTTGCTCCCAATCACAGTGCTACTAACGGGCCAAGATTGGACTCTAACCCAAGTGTCCTGACTCCAAGTTCAGCATTCTTTCCACTGCATATGCTTCTGTTCTCTTTCTTCATAAAGAAGACTTGGTGAAGACTAGAAAATGTTGGGATTGATTGACTACAAAGGAAGCTGGGGTTCTGCTGTCTGTGAAAATCATTAAAAATAGTTTAGACTTTCAGCGGAATTTGCATGGAGATAATTGAGGGACAGGCTTAGATTATAAACTCCCCAAATGCAGGCCAGAGTCTGCAGTGTTCTTTTTATAGTATCAGAAATGGGTGCTTAACGCACGCATTTGGATGATTATGTGAACATAAATGGAAATAAATGTGCTCCAACTTAATAGAAACTCATTTAAGATTTGTTGAATTTAATTTGTCAAGAGAGCCTTCTTTTCAGTCCTAACTCTCCTCTTCTTTCTGCACCTCTGCCCTCATCCATGGATCGTTTTCCAGCCCACCACCAAACAAGCAGTGCCAAGGAAACTTTCTTTTCATTGGCTGATCTTGGACTGTTCTACCTAAGTCCAAGTTTCAAAATTATCCTTCATTCCTCTCTTATCCATTTACTACTCGGGTCTCTACTAGTAGTCATTGAGGAGAATGATATGATATTGGAATATTAAAGTTGAAGGAACTATAAAATCTCATATTTGGAAGGGTCCTGAGAGATTCTCTAGCTTGACCTATACATGAACAGGATTTCCTTCTATAATATCTGTCCCATTTGGCTCCCCAATTGGCCATGAAGCCTCCAAGTGATGGATCGCCTCCAGTGAAAGAGAATTTAATCTACAAATACAGCTATTCTTCTTTTGGGTGTCTCTAATTGTTCACTTTTTCCTTCTATTTAACAGATAAATGTCATACCATAACTTCCACTCATATAGTCCAACCTTATCATTTTACAGGTTGGAAGGCCAAAACCCAAATAAGTAATTTGTCTAAGGTAACTCATCAATTAAGAGTAAGTCTGTGATTAGAGTCCAATTTTACATCCAGAGTTCTTTCCATTGTAATATACTGCCTCTGATGAAATAACTTGTGCTAAGGTGTAAACGTCTAGCAGTAGATTAATATAGTATCTTATTCAGAGAAATTTGGATTTTCAAAGAAGATGCCCAGAGAAGCAACAACATAATCTGTAATGACATCTGAGACAGACCAGCTGGGGAGGGAATTTGGAGTAGTGTCCATTAAAGTATACCATATAGGTCGATCATCCCTTCTGTCTTGTCCTTGTAGTTCTATCACCTGGCCTGAGTAGATGATCTCTATTGACTTCTAGAATTATGCTTTTTCCTGATTGTGGCTGGGGCTCTCCTGCTGCCTGGGGCCCAGAGGTCTTGGCACCTGGAATGTCCTTCTCTTATGTTCATGTCGTCTTATATTAATCTTCTTTGAATGGACTGTTGCGCTGTCCCCTAAGACTTCCATATTTCTTTAATCTAATAAACATGATCTATTGCCAGGTAGTTCAGGTCCATTCTTTTGAAGTATCAGTATTCCCAAAGGCACAAATTTGTAATAAAATTTTAGGGAATAGTCAAATACAGAGTTCACCTCCCAGGAGGTGTACATTTTCATATGGATGAATTCCCAGGGGTAATGAGAGGTTTGCTGTGATCAATATGATAAGTGCCCTTGGTGGAATCCACGCCAAGTAAATTTCAACTGAGATCTTTGGAACATGCAGAGTCACTATAAATTCTTGAATATTCAGAATACCATTTAATTTCTTTCATAGTACCTCAAAATTACCTGGGAATGGAGGAAGATCTCTGACTAGGGTCTAGGTTTAGCCAAATGGGACAGTGTTTCTGAGTGACTCAATGTGGTTATGGCACTGTGAGAAAGAGTGGGAAAAGGTGTGCTGAGAAAAGGGAATCCTGGTTTGCCCAATAGCAAATACCCACAGATTGATGTTGAATGCTCTAGAATGGTGAAAAAGAAGTCATTCCACACTGTCCCACCTAGCTGTAGTTGTCTGGGCTCCCATTTCATCAAGGGAAAGAAACTATTAAAGTTTGAGAGAATGCTAATTTAGCACTTCCTCCTCATCTCTCAGTCAAAAATAGCCAAGGAGCTAAAGATCACTAGAGCTGTGGGCTTAAAAGCAGGAGAATGCAAGTATAGAGAGATGCTCTGCAGCATATCCAAGGGGTTAAAATCTGGCACAGATTCTGATACATCTTCTCAGCACTTCCCTAAAATTTTAATGCTTTCTATGCATTTATTTAGTGTTTTAATTATGGGTTTGTGTCTCCTAATGGTGATACTGGCCAAAGCAAGGACCCTTTCTTTAAATCAGGGGGTCTTAACCTGGAACCTAAGAATTTTTCCCTTGATATTTTTACAACTGTATTTCAATATAAAAAAGTTTCCTTTGTAATCCTATGGATTTTAGTTAAGAAAATATTTTGACAAATGTTGAAAAAGAATTTTTACATGCAACTGGGAAATAAGATATACAGGCAATGGGATATAGAAATACATCTTGACCTACAAAAAAGTAAGGGAGGTTTAGGGGGGACATAAGAGAGGGTAGATTGGGGGAAGGGGTTTTTAGTTTGCTTGCCATCTTGGGGTAGGAGGTAGGGGAGAGATAGGAAGAAACTCTGTAACTCAAAATCTTTGGGAAATGAATATTGAAAACTAAAAACAAATTAAAAAAAGAAAAAATTAAAAAAGAAAATATTTTGAAAATAGGTTTATAGACTTTCCAGACTTCCAAGGGAGTTCATGATACATAAAATTTAAAGTACACACACTTAGAACTGTGCAGCACCCAACATGGCCCCATTTAAAAACAAATGGGTGACAGAATCATTAGGGGAGGCAACCTGAAAGGGTGGAAAGGAGCCAAGACCAATGGTCATGAGACCCTGACTTTAGTCCAAGCTCTGTGGAGTTTGAAGTCAAGAGCTCATTAACTCTGTGTGTGTGTGTGTGTGTGTGTGTGTGTGTGTGTGTGTGTAAGTATGAAGGATAGGAAGGGTGGGGTTTCAAGAAAAATGATGGCTTCAGGAACCTCTGGATTTTTGATATCCCAGTATATGGAACCAGTGGTAGGTTGTGATGTCCAAGAGAGGGAAATCCTCAGTGTCAGTCAGCAGCACAGGTCAAATCAGCTCCTATATTCTTGACTGCTGGATGGCTTAAAGAACATGATTTTTTTTAAATAGCCATTGGCTCACTGTTTCTATTTCTTTTCCTCTCGGTCTCTTTTATCTCTCTACAATGTGGTTTCCAGCCTTATAATTTAACTAAACTGCTCTCTCCAGAGGTACCAATGATCTCTTAATCATCAGATCTAATATTTTCTCAGTCCTCATCCTGCTTGAGCTCTCTACGAACACTACCCATCACTCTCTTCTTGATACCCTAAGTTTCACATCAATACTCTCTCCTGGTTCTCTTCTGACTAGTCTTTCTCCTGTACTGGACCTTCATCTAGGTCATGCCCCCAGATCATGGGTGTCCCCCAAGGTTTTGTTCTGGATCCTCTTCTGTTCCTCCTCTATAATTCCTTGGTGGTCTCATCAGCTCCCATCGATTTAATTATCATCTCTATGCAGATGATTCTCAAATCTATTTATCCAGTCTCTTACTTCTCTCCTGATATCCTGTCTCATATTTTCAGCTGCCTAGTGGCCATTTGGAATTGTCCTTTTCTTTTCCTCAAATACTCCTCTGCTCCTAACTTCTGTATCACTTTGGAAAGCACTACCATCCTTCCAGTCACTTAGGCTAACGTGTCACCTTCAATTCCTCACCCTCTCTCCCATCCCACACCCAATATGTTGTCATGTCCTGTCGATTCTACCTTCACAGCATCTCTCATTCTGCTCTGTCCCTGATCTTTTGTCACTGCCACTATCTTGAAACAGGCCCTCCTCACTTGATACCTGGACTATTGCAATATCCTGCTGGTTGATCTTCCCATATCAAGTTTCTCCTCAGTCTGATACATCCTCAACCCAACTGCCAAAGCAATATTCCTAAAGCACAGGTTTGACTTTGTCATTCCTCTCTTCTACCAGTAGACTCCAATGCTTCCTATTACCTTTAGGATAAAATTTTTAAAAACTCTCTCTTTGAATTTTAAAGCTCTGTGTAACCTGACCTTTTTCCTTCCTTTTCAGTCTTCTTACACCTTATCCCTCTTAATGTATTCTACAATCCCACGACTGACTCCCTCTCTATTCCTTGCACAAGTCAATACATCTGTTGACTCTGTGTTTTCATTGGCTGTCTCCTATGCCTGAAACTCTCTCCTTCCTCATTTCCACATCAAGGCACCTCTCCCTAGTTTTTATTAAGCCTCATTTTAAAATCCCACTTTGTAGAATAAAACTTTCCCAATTCTCTTTAATGTTAGTATCTTCCCTCTGTTGATTTATCCTTCATATATCTTGTTTGTACCTAGTTGGTTTTTTTTTTTTTGCATGTTGTCTCCCCGTTACACTGTGAACTCCTTGAATGCAAGAACCATATTTTTCTTTCTTAAATACTCATCACTTAGTATAGTTCCTGGCACATAGTAGGTGCTTAATAAATGCTTGTTAATTTGGCTTTCATGTTGGGAGAGGAAAGTCAAGGAAGGAGGATGCTAGATTGGCAAGTGGGGACACTAGCATTCATCAATCTAATGGCGAGTCATAGATTTAGAGCTAAAAGAGACTTCAGTGATTATCTAGTCCAAATCCTTGATTTCATTGATTGGTCATAAGGCAAGTGATACCAAAGAAGTGAATAACTTGCTTTCAGTCACCCATTTAGGATCATAGGATGATGGGTTTAGATCTGGAAAGAACCTGGGAAGGCATCTCATTCAACCTTCCCCATTCTTCCTTATTGTTCAAATGGGTAAACCGAGGCCCAGATAATTAAATTGCTTACATGAAGTCACACAAGCAGTAACTATGCTGGTATTCAAATGGAGGTCCTTATGATCAAAATCAATCCAGTGCTTTTTTCTGCTATGTGAGGACTTTCTGTGTACTTTCTAATATTTCCTTTCTATGTTAAAGGAGCAACTCTCTGAAGAGCTCATTGATAATACTAGGAATACAAATTCGAATTAAACATGATTTTATGGAAAGAAACCTTAATTGTGAGTCAAAACAGTTAGATTTGGGTCATGGTTAGTAGGCCTAAACCTAAAAGGGAACTCAGAGACCATCAGATCCAACTCCCTCATTTTATAAATGAGGACAGCGATACAGAGAAATTGAATACTTTTTTCAAGATCACCTAGGATGTAAGTATAAAAGGCAGGACATGAAGTCAGGTCCTTTAATTCCAGACCAGTGACTCTTTGCCCTGTACCATACTGTCTCCCTGATGCATTTTTGACCCTGCCAAAAATGGCAAGTCAAAGGCAAGTCACTTTAAGTCTATGAACCTTCATGGATTGGACAAACTCTTTAAGATTCCTTCCAACTCTAAGATCCCACTAATTTCAACTTATCAAATGAAAAAGCATTCACCTTTGCTTTAAATAAGTCCTAAAAACTAGCTTGGGCCCTTTAAAAATTGCTGGAGAATATTAAGTTCATAATTATTTAATAAATGTTATTGGGTTGGTTAATCTGGGAGCTAAAGCCACTAAAGGTAAAATTTCAACAAGGCCTTCAGTTCAGTTCAGTCATTTTTCATTCCTATCCAACTCTTTGTGTTCCCATTTGGGGCTTTCTTAGCAAAGATATTGAAGTAGTTTACCATTTCCTTACAGATGAAGAAACTGAGGCAAACAGGGTTACATGACTTGCCCAGAGTCACACAGCTAGTATGTGTCTGATGGCAGATTTGAACTCCAGAAGGTATTTTCATGACTCTAGGCTTGACAACCTATCCACTGCTCCACCTTGCTACCTTAACAGGTCTCTAATCATCTAAACTGTCCCCTTTGCATATATACACACATCAACAATCACCCACAGCCACCAAGGTGATATTATATTTATATTTAAGACTAAGTATTATATCCCTAAAACATTCCCCCAAGATTACATGCTGGGGCACCCCTGTTAATGTTATTTTTTTAAACTATACTAGACACACAAATGGGAAACCAGTTGATATATAGTTGAAAAATCTCTTGCAGACCTTCTAGTATAGTGCCATCCCAAGTGGGGTGTCCAACATGCCATGACAATGTGGGAAGTAAAACATACTCACACACACATATGCGCGCGCACACACACACACACACTATGTGTATGGATGTGCACATATATATGCATACCCCAAAACATATATGTGTACATATAATGTGTGTGCAACACATATGCACATGGACACATGTTTGTGTGTATACATATACACATATGTATGGTTTCTCAACTACTCTAACTTTCCTCAGCTGCTTCCTGGCTCTGCTTCTTTAGGCCTCTTCTCCCATTAGTTAACTTTTTCCCAGAACATCCATTTTGGGGAAGGGTCCCGTACTAGGCAGAACTCATTCTCCAGACTTAGCCAACACGCTGACTTATTTCCCACCTGTCCCCCAAGTTTTCAGCTCTTTTTAATGTACTGTCTTTTCCCCCTTAGAATGTAGGCTCCTTCAAGTGAGAGACTGTATTTCATTTGGCTTATATTAGTGTCCACAGAATTGAACACAAGTCTTTGCACATAAGGACTTGATAAATGATTGTTAACTGATTGACTAACTACACAAACACACACTACATATATATACACACACATACATACATACATGTACAAAAATACAAATATTTATCACATATATGTCTATCAATAGCTACATATACTATGTACACATAATTAGAAGTTCTGATGATATCTTTAAAAATAAACTTTACTAATAGTTAATATGGGCAGCTACGTGGCAGTTCTGGCTCTGGAGTCAAGAAGATTCATCTTCCTGACTTCTAATTATGGCCTGAGATTCTTACTAGCTGTGTGACCCTGGGCAAGTCACTTAACCCTGCTTACCTCAGTTTCCACATCTGTAAAATGAGAAGGAAATGGCAAAACACTCCAGTATCTTTGCTGAGAAAAACCCAAATAGGGTCATGAGTCAGATGTGACTGAAAAATGACTAAGAAACAACAAAATATTTAATATATTAGTTGGCACTGGCACCCTTTCTTTGTCAGATGGTCACATGTCACATGAAATATACTCAGCAATAGAAAAAGAAAGTGGGATTTTCACAACATGGAGCAATTGACAGTGGACCCTTCACTCATTCATTTACTTTTAGCATATTTTAATGTATTGCAATTTACCTTTACTTCTTTAATGGATTTAGGGATTATAGTTTCTTAAGAATTGGAAGAGATCCCACTGAGTCCAAGCCAAAGGGATCACTTCTGTCATATTTGGACAAGTGGCTATCAAGCCTTTGCTTAGACTAGGAGCAGAAAGGTAGTTTATTTCCTATAAACAACAGCAGAAGGAGGTTGGTTTAATGGATACAGAGAAAGTTTCAGATCCAGAAGAAGTTGGACTGAAGTTCTTGACTCTGACATCTGGCTGTGTGACTCTGGGCAAGTCTTTTAAACTCTCAAAGCTCTAGGCAACTCTCTAAGACTGTGAGCTTCAGAGAAGGTGCTGACCGGCATTCAGAGAGAATGCTTCCCTAGATCCAGGCCCTGCCTCTATTATCTGGTTTTAAATAAACTAACCATTACAAAATGATGAAGTGAATTTAGATGATTCCTGAAAAGAAATTGTGCATTAAAAGCAACAATGTGACTACAATGGATTAAAAAGAAGATGGTGCAACTGATACTTATTACTTCTTGTACACACTCTCCTTAAACCACAAAAGGAGGTTAAAAACAATAACTTTCTAATCAGACCCAGTAGACAAATTCAGCCAAAGAATATCAAAATTATACAGATTATTTAAAACATACATTTTCATCTATTTTTGTTTGTGATGAAGCTCACCCTAAGTGAGCCTTGTACCTTGAGATACTAGCAAACGATAGGATGAGGTGATGATGATTAACTAAACTAAGTTTTGTTGCCTGAAACAAGTGTCACCTATTAAAAAATATCATATTTGATACACAAAAAACACCAGAAAACAATTTTATAGCTTACTTAAATTGTTTTCCAAATGAAGAATTTTAGTGGTTTTTTAGTCTATTTGTTGGAAATGCTAAAATGCAATGCCTCCTGATTCATTTGCAACAAGAATTGATTAACATCAGAAAAAATAGAAATTTGCTGACTAAATTTTACAAACCAAAAAAAAGAGGGGTCCTAGAGCTTCATTCCTATCATTGCGACTTTAGTTACATTTATTTACTGATTGATTTATTGGCTGATTGTGTAACTATGTGAAAATGAGAGTGGATGACTGTGTTTCTCTGTTCTACATGTAGAGAAACAAAGACCCTTCCTTTGTCTGAGGTGAGAACAATGAAAGCATTTTGATCTGGGATGGGCCAGGAAGGAGAAGGGAAGGCAAAAAATTAGTGAGAAGAAATGAGAACATGTCCTTAAGTTTAGCTTATTTCCCCACAGAGATAGGCTTCTTTTCAGAGAAGCTAAGGAATGGGTGGAAGATCCTGGTGACAGCACCACGTGGCCTTTCATTCTCTCCACCTCATCATTCCCTTTTCCTACCAAGAGGTCAAAAAGCAACTCTATGCAGCTGAATGATGGGGATAGGAATGTGATAGTCATGAGAAGAGACACTGCCAGGCAAAGCAGCTGCTCGAACAACACCCTAATGGCATATAGGCAAGGAAGGTGGCACCAGAGCCTGGAGGTGGAGACATCAAAAGTGTGGCCAGTGGCCAGATCTAGGAATGGAAGCAACTGGCACTATGAGCTACTGGCTCAGCTTGTTATAAGAGAAACAAAGTTGAGCCACCTGGCCATACTGCTGTAATAAGAATGTAAATTTTAAAGATCTTCCCTGCCCCTAGGCTAATGTGCACCTGAAGCCTGGGGTGGGGGAGGCTTGTTTTTCAGTAGATACTTTTTGATTGGCCAGTGGGTCCAAAAGGTTGTTACATTCTCTGAGCCAGGAGAAGGCTATATAAGCCCTGATGTGTAGCTTTGTTTTGGGACTCACTTTGAGAAGTGTTCTGTGATTTGATCTGAATT
>NW_027187339.1:9472511-9500011 GCF_028583685.1 Petaurus breviceps papuanus
GAAATCTGTCTACTTGATGTTTCTGTCTTGATAATTATGCCTGTATACTTTGAGATTCAGGGTGCTGACCTTTTCTCCTGAATAAGGTAAACGATATATGTCTGACTGATTAAAGTAAGCTTGTTAACCCATTTTGAGTTGCTTTCCTTTAGCAAAGCAGATCCAAGAACCTGTGGTAGCTGCAAACCCTGAGGACGCTTGGGGTGCTTGCTGCTACAAGCATCAGTACACACTATCATAGACTGCTTTAGAACATCATTGTTTGGGCATCACTTGAAGTTTACCATAAACCCTTTCAGTATAAGAGCTAGTCTACACCTCTCTGAAAGGTTGTAGTTGTAGACCCTGAATGAACATCAGAGTTCATTCAGTCTAACCATCTAGTTTTGCAGATTAACTGAAACTCAGAGAAGTCATGTCAGCTACCAAGTTCATACAGGTCTTAGTTTGAAAACCTGGCATTTGAACCCAGGACCTTTTGCTCCAAATTTAGCTTCCTTTCTATTGGGCCAGGCTGTGTCTACTGACCTCAGAGTCTAATATACAATGATAGCAATAGTTCCTTTTTATGTAACTTTTTACAGTTGCTCAATAAGGCAGATGGTGTGTTACTGGGTATCCCAGAGCAGTTTCGAGTTGTAATTCCTTAAAACTGCACTAAGACTTTTGGGATCTCCTGGATTTTCTCTGTTTTAGAGGTATGGAAACTGAGGTTTCATTAAGACTTTCCCAAGATCATGCTTAGACCATACTCTGGAGTGGTATTGTGTGGCAAAAAGAATACTCCATTTGGAGTCAGAGAAGATACTATCCCTGATGCTTTCTAGTTGTGTGACCCTAGGTAAATCACTCAAACTATCTGTAAATTGAAGATAAACACACAAGCAATGTCTACTTCGAAGGTGCCAGTAAGATAATGGACGATCAAGTCCTTTGAAAAATATTAAAGAAGTACACAAATATGAGCTCTTAATAATAACAGCCAGTATTTACATAGTACTTCAAGGTTTGCAAAGTACTTTACATCTGTTATCTCATTGGAACCTCACAAGCACTGTGGGAGGTAGGTGTTATTATAATTTCCATTTTATATATGAGGAAACTGAGACAGATGGAGGCTAAGGGACTTGTCCAGGGTCACACAGCTGGTAAGTGTCTGAGGCTGGATTCAAACTCAGGTTTTTCTGACTCCAGGCCCACTTTTTCATCACTGTGTCACATAGCTGCCTTCCTGCCATCACAGCAGGATTCCAGCTCATAGTAAGTGTACAGCAAATTAGTGCTAAATGATGGAAGATTAGGGCTCTAGATTACGGTACAAAAATAAACTTTATCACACCTGAGACAGAAGTGCTGTGTCCCCCTTCTTTAGTCAGCTTATAGGAAGCATTTTTGTTTAAGAAGGTGCTGTTCTGTGAGAACATCATCAGAGTCTGATCTGAGGTTACAGTGTCTTGCGCTAATCTAATGTTGACTATAGTAATAATAAAAATAGCTAGCATTTATAAAGCACTTACTCTGTGCTAGGCACTTTAGAATTATTACTACATTTGATACTCACCACTCTGTGAGTTGAGTATTGTTATTATGCCCAATGAGGAAACTGAGGCAAGTAGAAGCTAAGTGACTTGTCCATGGTTACACAGCTTAAAAGTGTCTGAGGTCAGCTTTGAACTCAGATCATTCTAATTCTAGGCTCAGCACTCTATAGAATAGAGGAATGGAGTAATGACAGAAGATTGAGCTGAGTAGGGTATCAGACTTTGGGGATGCACAGTCTCTGAAGTCAAGGCCCTTAAGAGAAGTTTCTAAGAGTCATGCTATACATGATCATAAAGATCTATTACCTTCAGCAGGGAAACTACCACTAAGCTATCCTATAGCCAGTCATTGACATTATAGAGAATGTCTTCCCTTCACAACCAAGACCAAAATCCACCAGGGAAATTAAAGGCTTTATTATCCACACTTCTCCCTCTTTCCTTAGGTTGATGATGGTGATGATACAATAGTCATTATTATTATTTTTAGTGTTATTATTTAGTCATAGGAAATATAATTTGAACTCCAAGGAACAGAAACATATGCAATTCTCAAACTCTGAAAATCTGGCATGAAATGACCTCTTTTGTCAACAAGTCCAGTGATGGATTAAAGTATCTGCCCTCTAAGAACAAGATTAAGTT
The DNA here is from genome assembly GCF_028583685.1 of Petaurus breviceps papuanus. NCBI lineage: Eukaryota > Metazoa > Chordata > Mammalia > Diprotodontia > Petauridae > Petaurus > Petaurus breviceps. The sequence goes on from NW_027187339.1 coordinate 9,474,698, forward strand.
TAGAGGAGCTCATCAAAAGACTGGTCAAAAGGTGTTAAATTTTTGTACAACAGCAATCCACAAAACTCACTACTAAGATGTGGAGGAGATAAAATATGGTCCATTGGACGGAAAAGATAAAACTCACTTATAATCAATAAAATTGCAAATTTCTTTTGAGTTATTAAAGGGGGGTGTGGAAAAGAGTGCCAAGGACCAGGGAACCTTATGGGTTTTGCTATATGAGTTGGCACCAGAGGGAATTAACCAGCATTCTTTTCAGAGATTGCCCTTCCATGCATGTCACTTTGGTTACCTGGATGTCCCACTTTGGCCTAAGGTTCCTGGAAGTGTAAAGGAAGCTGGCAGTCCAGAAGGATAACCCCTATGCTTAGGCACATATGTCTTCTTTTCCCTGTGTGAATTATGTAGCCCATCTAAGAGGGTTACACTAAATCCTAGTGTCAACACAGTATAAATTGTTCATGAATGTTCCTATGACACTAACGTCAACCTAGCCTGCGGACAAAATTGTTTACCATGGGTAGGCATGACATAACTTTAAGAAAGTGGAGATAGAACCCAATCAGGTATATAGGTCAATTTCTTCAAAACAGGCGAATCCTCAGGCTAACCGTACTTAAGCTGAAACCCTTCTTCATGGTTGTGATAAGCTGCAGCGTTTTTTCTTCAGTAATTGGATCCAGGCTTGAAGCAAAGCAAATACAGACTGATAGTCCAAATGAGTCTGAAGTTTCATGCTAACAGGAAAAACAAGAAAGTGGACATGGCCAGCATTGATGTAAACATGAGAGGTAAAAATTGACAGAGTAAAGAGAGGAGCCTTGGGGCAACTAGGTGGTGCAATGTATAAAGCACTGGCCCTGGAGTCAGGAGGACCTGAGTTCAATTCCAGCCTCAGACAGAGACACTTGACACACTTACTAGCCATGTGACTTTGGGCAAGTCACTTAACCCCAACTGCCCTCCCAAAAGCCAACCCCCCCCTCAAAATCCCAACCCCAAAACAAAGAGAGGAGCCTTGCTTTCAGCAGCCTCTTTTTTTCCCTTTTCTTTTTGGTCCAGATGATTTGGTCTCATTAATATCCAATTATTTGTGGTGTCCATCCCATAAGGAAGTAACCATTTTATTCCATTTTCTTTGAGAGGCAGAGTGATGTTTCATAAAAGGATCATTGGACAAGAAATGAAAAGATTCAAGCTCTACACATTTACTGGTGAGGTGACCTTGGGAAATTTGATCAATCAATCAATCAATCAAAAAGTATTTACTGGGGCGGCCAGGTGGCTCAGAGAGTAAGAGCACCGGCTCCAGTGTCAGGATGACCTGGATCAAGTCTGGGCTCAGATACTCAGCACCACACCCAGAAATAACTGGCCGTGTAACCTTGAGCAAGTTACTTAACCCCACTTGCTTTAAAAAAAAAAAAAGTATTTATTAAGCTCTTACTTTGTCCTAAGTGCTGTTCTAAGCATCGAAGATACAAAGAAAGAAAACCACACATAACAATCTCTGCCCTCAAGGAAGCTTGCATGCTAATGAGGGAGACAACATATAATAAAAGGTTCACACATAATAGATAGATATGGAGAAGATGGCGCCTTAACAGGGAAGATTCTCTGACTGAGTGGATCAGAAAGGCCTTCTTCAGAAGATAGCATTTGAGTAGAATCTTGGAAGGAGTCAGGAATGTCAAGAGACAGAGGCAAGGAGGGAGGGCCTTACAGGCTCAGTGAGAATACAGTGTAAAAGCAGAGATGAGAGATGGAGAAGAAGGTCATTTGTAAGAAAGAGATAACTATTATGGTATCACTGGATCACCGAGTGTATGCAAGTGAGCTACGTGAAGAGAATAGAAAAAAAAGGTAATTAGATTTAACAGTTATGAGATCATTGGTAGCTTTGGAAAGAATCATTTCAGTTGAACAAGACAAGTGGAAGCCAGACTTAGTGGTTTTAGAAAAAAGAAAGTGAGGGCATTGGCTGCCTTTCCAAGGAATTTGCAGAAAAGAGAAGGGAGAATGTAGGATGATAGTGGGATGAATAGATAGATAGATAGATAGATAGATAGATAGATAGATAGATAGATAGATAGATAGATAGATAGATAGATAGATAGACAGGTAGGAAGGTAGGTGGGTAGATAGATAGATAGATAGATAGATAGATAGATAGATAGATAGATAGAAAGATCAAGTAAGATTTTTTTTAAGGATGGAGGAGACCTGAACATTTGTAAGTAGTGTTTGTAGATGTCAGGTAAGGAGCCAAAAATAGGGAGAGATTGAAGATTAAAGGGAGAGGATGACAGTAGAAGCAAACTACTGGAAAAGATGGAAAAGGGTGGGATCCAGGGCACAAATAGATGAGTTGGACTTGGCAAGGAGAAGAGTCTCTTCTTCATCTGAGACTTGAGAAGGAAGAGATGGTGGGTGATAATGGCAGAGGGATGGGACATTAGAAAAGGAAAGGATTTTTCAGTCAATGGCCTCAGTTTTTTTTCTTTTCAGTGAAATATGAGGCAAGCTGAGAGGGTGAAAGGAGATGGGTGCTATGAGAGGTTTGAGTACAGATATGATTTGGATCAGCTGCTGTGATGAGTGGGAGAGAGAATCAGTGGAAGGGATTGAAGGATTGCCTTAGTGCTTATGAGGGCTCTAGCTGAGATCGGATAATATAAATATATAGTGGACCTAATTGGCATGCTTGGCATATGTGAATAAGAATGAAAGAGGTGAATAATGGTTTGATCACTGGTATGAGAAGGGGTCAAGTGTTCACGAGTGAAGTATAGTACAGAATTGAACAGGTTCACTAAGACGTCAATGTTGGTAAGAGAGTGAATGCCTGGAAAAGTATTGAGGGGTGGGGAGATTGAAGGTTAAAGTTAACAGTTAAGTTACTGGAAAATATGGAATGATTAAAAATTGTGACTAGACAAGGGAATTTCAGAGTTTGAACCTGGAAGTAGAACATTTCTGAGGGTGATATCAACAGTATGGCCATTTTAGTATGTTGCTAAGGTAGAGAACAAAGGGATTGAGCAGATTGAAAAATGGAGAAGGGTATTTGAAAGAACATTAATACATATTTTAGTGTCATATTTTAGCATGAGGGAAGGAGTTGAGGTGGAGAGAAAGGCGCAGTGAGGAAGGAAGAAAAAGAACCTGGGAATCAATAAATAACCTCATCTGAAAAACAAGAGTAGTAAAATGTGCCAAGCTTACCCAGGCTCAAAGGGCATTTGTGAAAATTCAAATACAGTACTTTGATAGTTGTAAAACAACATGCTAATGGGCACGGTTCCTCTGAGATACCATGTTCCCTTTGGGCACATACATTATCATTCTTTTAAAGGTAGAATGGTCATAAATTCTTGAGAGAAAATAGGAAAAACTCAGTTTCCCTATTGATCTTCTGAGATGAATATATGCAGATGGGTTGGGCTCAAAAGTTGGTCTGTGGTCTAGTTCACTGCTCCTGAAGAGTTTTGAGCAGTAGTGTGGCATAACCAGAAAAGAGCTGGATTTGAAACCAGAAGACACGGGATCCAGGGTTAGTTTGCTTCATATTAGCTAATTTGACCTTAGGCAAATCATTTTTCCCCTCTGAGCCTTAGTTCCTTCAAATGTAAAATGATATTATTGGATATTATATTGTTCTTCCCACTTACATGGGTTGTTACAAATAAAGGGCTTTGTGAACCTTAAAGTTCTACATAAATGTAAGTAATTATTATGACACAGCCATTGCCCTGTGCTTCCTCAAAAATGTAATGGGCATATAGTAAGTGCCTTGCAAATACCAGCTAACTTTAACAGCATATTGACTCAGGCTTAATTACCATGCAACAGGTTTAAAACAATCTAATCCTGCCCTTAGACCATGCAAACTGAAATGATTTTAACAGTCAGCCTAATTTATTTTATCGATGCACTGATGTAGATTTTATTGGTATAACTGGGGAAGCAAAGGTAGATAGGTCAATTTCTCTTGCTTTTTCTATTTATCTGGGCTGCGGATAAAGTTCTTGAGTGTTCTTGCAGAGACCGTCACTGATGTCAGGGGCAAGGAAGCTGAGGAGTCTCAAATAACTTGCAAAAGAACTCAGAGTCAACAGCTCATTACTGAAAGGGGAGCTGGAGGAGGGATGAATGGAATCAGCTAGGGTTCTATAAGCTTATCCTGACAAGGCTGCTTGGGAGAAGCCCAGTGTTGCCTCTGGAGGTGAATATTTAAAAAACATGGTTAGAAAAGCCTTCCCTCTTCTTCTTTGCAAGACGCAGCATATGGTGCCAGAATGGCAAAAGGAAAGATAGGTATAGTAGCTTGAAAATGAATTTTTTTGAAGACCTCCCTATTATTCACATATCACCAACTATACACAAAGTGTAAGCAGCTATGTAAGGATGCTGGCAATGAACAGTTCTGCTACTGAAAGATGACTCATTTCAATTTTCAGCATCCTGTCTATAGTACACCATTGTTAGATCTTCTTCTCTTGACTTTCCCACAATGCCCTCATCAGCTCCCAAGAATGCAGGTAGCACTTCATTGTAGATGAGTGCTTGCTCTACATATCTAGTTTTCATGTCTCTCCTGAGCTCTACACCCACATCTCTGACTGCATGCTAAACATCTCCTCCTAGATTTCTAGTTGCCATTTCAAACTTAACATGTCCAAAATTGACCTCATCTTTTCCCCCTTTCAACCCAACTCTCTCACCAATTTTTCAGTTCCTCTTCGGATAACGTTACACCTCCAGTCCTTCTAGTTCACAACTTAGGATTGTCCTTGACTCTTTCCTCTCCCTTCTCTCCCCCCAATATCTAATCACGTGTCAATTTCTATTGATTCTATTTCTGCACCTAATTTTGTGCATATGTACTTTGTCCTTTGTTACTGAAGAGAACCATGACATCAAGAAGATGGGGCCATGATTTATAAATGAATTGGATTTAAGTGAGGGAAGGCTGTGGAAAGTCACCAGCCTCACTTTCTCCTCTAGAGCCCTCTGGGTTCCAGGGGCCACATATAGATCAGGACCACTGGAGATGGCCCAGCACTTCCACATCTTTCATACCCACTTCTCCTTTCCATTTATCCTACCATCACTCTACTTCAGGTCCTCATAACTGCTTACCTGAAATATTGCCTATCTTGGTCAATATCACTTCCTCTATTTCTCTGTGTTTGAGTTAAAGTTCATGAGTATTCTTGTAGAGACTTTCACTGGCATCAAAGCCAAGGAAGATTAGAAGCCTTAAATACTTGTAAGAGAACCCAGTTAGAGTCAGCAGCTCATTACTAGAAAGGGAACTGGAGGAGAGATGGATCGAATCAGTTAATTACTCTCCCTACATCTAGCCTCTCTCTTTTCAACTCTATCTTCCACAAAGCTACCAAAATGATATTCTCAAAACACAATTCTAGCTTTAGTGCTGACCTGTTTAAGAACCTTCACTGACTCCCTACTTCCTCAAATAGAAAATATCACCTGGGCCTTCAATTTCATTGATGTAGGGATGTGACAGAAAAGGATTCCCTTGACCAATGCAGGATGAAACTCTCTCAGCAACTCAAGAGTCTTAGAGAATTGCCTCCAGCACTAAGAGATTAATTGACAGCCCAGGGTCACATATCCCACGCCCATCAAAGACAAGACTTAATTCAGGTCTTCCTTGTTCTAAGGCTAATTTTCTCTCCATCATACCATACTTCCTCTCTAGAATAAAAAAAGAAATTTCTCTATTTGACATTTAAAGTCCCTCACAGTTTTAATCTTGACGATTTATTATACATCGTCCCTCATTGCACATTCTATGTTCCACCCAAAGGGGCCTATTTGTTACTCTCTATACATAACAGTCCATCTCCTGTCTCCATGCTCACTCTCCTCACCTCCACTCTTAGCAGCCTTACCTCCCTTCAGTCTCACCTTAACCATCACATTTTACAAGATGCCTTCTCTGATTCCCCCAGTGATCAGTGCCCCTTCCCTAAATATATATATATATGTATGTATCAGTACAGATATATATAGATTTGCATTTTGTACCTTTTAATTTTCTGTGGTGTTTAATAAGCACACATGCTCACGTGTGCACATATACACACACACACACCACACACTGTAGGCCCTCAAGTAGCCCACCAAATTATTTCAGAATGGAACTAAACTTGGGTTATTTGGGGGGCAATTGTGTTTGTTTCTCTGTATATATGTCATATTCTTCAAAAAGAATATAACCTCTTTGAGGGCAGGGCTCATCTTGTTCTTACAACCCTAGTGCCTAACCCCAGAACCACTTCACACATAGCAGACCCTTAGCAAATGCTTACAGAAGAGAACTGGCTTGACTCCAAGATCATACATTTGGGGCTAGAAGGAGCTGTTGAGGTCACCTAGTCCAATCAATTCACTTTACAGATGCAGAAACCAAAACCAAGAGAAGTCATTCATTCAAGGTCACATGATTGACCTTGTAAATAGAAGAGCTAGGATTCAAATCAAGGTCTTCTGATGCTAAATTTGTTACTCTTTTCACTCCTCATGTGTAAATGCACAGGACTTCTTACAATCCGATTTGTAGAAATGAAAATTTAGCATTTTCAAAACTGGTATAAGAAAGAATGATGCCTTGGCTTTTCTTTGTACTCTAGTTGCCTAGGCGATAATAGTGCATTTTAAAGTGAAAGTAAATACTTCATTTTCATCCTACAACCCAAGAATGGTAAGACTTGCTGTCTATGACTAGTAGGTATTATGGAGAGATGCATCAACCTGGCACATTTAGGAAATAAACATACCCTAGGGTGAAAAATGGATCATTTTTATACATCCTTTCCCTCCCTTTGAGCCTGCTGAGACCTCCCATGGTCTCTAAGTTATTAAATTAAAACTTCCTTGATCATCCAAAGGTCATGATGCCTAATGTGTGTTAATGTGATGAAAGTGTCAGATACAATTAGTTTCAGTAGTAAAACATGATTTTATAGCTCTACATGCAATAAATTAGAACATGCCTCTTAGATTTCTAGACTCAGGGAAATTTCTACACCATTAAGGCTTGATGAAAAAGCTTGTGCCCTCTTGGATACTGGGGAAGAAAGGTAGGCGCAACTTGAAGTTATTCTCATTGTTCCCTAATTGGTGTTAGCAGTGGCTGTCAACTCATCAATTAATATAATGACAAATATTAATTAAGCGCCTCCCATCTGCAAGGCATGAAATAAGATGCATGAGACCTTCACCTTGCCCTCGAGAAATTTACAGTCAAGTTGGGGAAATGGCAAATACATTTTGCTCACTGAAGGGCCCCTAAAGTCATTGTTGGTACAATCTCTTTGTTTATCCCTTTATGGGGAAAAATGAATGATACTATATATTTTAGAGTCCTTTCAAGTAGGATTATAGCAGCATAGTTTTATGGGGGACTGAACTTGAGATTGCCTTTGGGGCAATCCTTTAATATTTTGGTGGTTCCATATCTTTCTTAGAGCATCTTCTGCAGTCTGTCCCATAGTCATAGAGTTACCCCCATGGTTTACATTCCCCAGGATTCAAAAATATTTTGGGACTACTGAAAAAGCAACATCTTTTCCATCAGACTCTCCAGAGGAAACTGAGGTCCAAGCTCATCTAGATAGTAAGTAGCAAAGTTGAGATTTGAATCTGAATTCTCTTACTTTCTAAGCTCTTTTTAACTTCATTTTATTATCATAACCATTCTTTGCAATAACCCCATGAAAGCGGAAGGACATGTATTGTTAATTTTTTTTTCAGATGGAGGTTTTGAAATCCAGAGAAGTGAGTTGCCTACTCAGTGTTTCTCTGCTAAATCTCATTACCTTCCTTTTGCCCATGTCTCTGGTACCCAGTTGCTGCCCAGAAGGAGCACTGCTTACCCCAAATGGTGACCATTAGTATAAAAGAGGTGGCTGGACCTTGGAACATGTGAAATTAGCACTACAACTGGGCATCCTAAGTAAACATGAACAGAGAATTTCCCTGTGTTACCTATTTCCATTTGTTTAGTCTTACTTTATGTCAGGAAAATTCTTAAATACAATTTTGTATATAGGTTCTTTTCCATTATCTAAGACTCTGATCTGGTAAAAAAATAAATTATTTCTTCCTTTTTCCAGTCCGGATTTTTTAGAGTAGGCAGTTTAGTTAGAAATAGACATAGAATTTAGAAGCCAACAACCCAGGAGAAAGTAATAAGGGAGAATAAATTACAGAGACCTTTCATCTAATGGAATAAAATTATATAATGAGCCATTTTGGTTTCTATTTTCTTCTAGTAAATATACTGTACAGTCTGAATAATTTTACAGTAGAGTGTGAGTGGCAGGGTAAATATGAAAAGAGATAGGGCATTAGAGATGGATAGAAGATAGATGTAGGAGTAAAGAGACCTTCGACAAGTCACTTTACTTTTCTGGGTCTCAGTTTTCTCAAACAATATAAATAATGACCCAAAGCTCCCTAGGACTCTGGAATCATGTGAATCAGTTCTACTTCTGGGGTTGACCCACAAGAGTCATTTTCTCTATTTAGCTCATTGCACCCATTTAGAATGAATGTAGGAAATATCCAAAATAAAATTTATATTTAGCTTGTAGATAGAGATCCCTAAATATGGATAACAAGGTCTTCATTTCCATACAAGCACTGAAGGTAACAATGAAGATAGGTAAGATAGTCTTTATTTCACCCTCCCCCAAAATATTTCAGATACAAAGTACACAGAGGAACCCATAAGAAGACAGAAAAACATGTAAAGCCCTCCACTAGTTCATTTGCTCCCCTTAAAAGGAAACTGAACTTGAGGCTGCCTTTGAGGCATTCCTTTAATATTTTTGTGGTTCCATATCACTCTTAGAGCATCCTACACAATCCCTCCCATAGTCATAGAGTTACCCCCGTGATTTAGATTCCCCAGGAGCCAAACACACTTAGAGGCTACTGAACAAGCAACACCCTTCCCATCAGAATCTCCAAATAACTCACTGTGTTTGCTTTCCATATTGGGTACACTGGGTAATCTTTTTCTTTCTTCAAGAGGAATGATATATCAGGAAGTCTACTATACCCCTCCCACACGAACATCCAAAATGCCTATTCTTACACTCTTGGGAACACTTGAATCCAAGATTATTCATGAACATTGACACTGGCCAGGATATCTTCCTTCTCTGGCTAGAAGGCTAGATTTTGAAATCACATTGTTTGAGAATTCAATATCTCTCTACTCTATCCAAGAGTTTGGAGTTCATGAACATTATCCAAGAACTAATCTTGATACAAGTGTGCATGAATGTGTCTGCTTCTGCTGTTTGATTCTTTAGGAAATCTATTGATGTCCCAGTTGTTGTCAGCTCTTGCTCTGGGAACTTTAAATCTCTTCTTTCAGGCCATATGCAAACACATATAATTGTCAAGTCCCTCTGTTTCCAAGTCCCTCTGTCTCTCCATTTCTAGTTCTTGAGAATAAAAACTGGGCTCAAGCATGGGCCCTTCTCTGCTCAGGACCAGAACCTCTATTCTACATAACTTCAGAACAGGGGAAAGAGGTCAATAAATCAATTATCATTTATTAAGGACCTACTATATATAAGAAACTGTCCTAAGTCATGGAAATATAAAGAAAGACAAGGAGCTTACTTGAGGAGTTCGCAGTCTAATGGGGGAGACAACATGCAAACAACTATCTACAAACCAGTCTCAGAAGGAAGGGACTAAGATTTAAAAGGACTGGGAAAGATGTCTTTAAAAAGTTAGAACCTTAGCTGAGAATTAAAGGAAGCCAGGGATGCAGAGGGAGAGCATTCCAAACATAGGGGGCCATTACTGAAAGTGCCTGGAGTCAGAAGATAGAATGTTTTATCGGAAGAACAGGAGGACATTGTCACTATACTGCAAAGTATGTGGCATGGAAAGGTGTAATACTGGAAACACAGGAAGGGATCAGGTTGGGAAAGTTATTAAAAGAAGACAATGAGGATTTTGTATTTATCCTTGGAGGTAAGATAGAGAGCCACTGAAGTTTTTTTCATGGGGATGAAAGGGAGGGATAAGGACAGACTTGCACTTTAAGAACATCAATTTGACACCGGAGTAGAGGATGGATTGGAGTGGGGAGATACTCAAGATAGGAAATCTGAACAATAGGCTATTATAATAGTTCAGGTGTTAGGTAATGAGACCTACACTGGAGTGGATGTTGTCAATTAGAGGAAAGAGAGGGGGCATAAAAAGAGATGTTATGAAGGTAGAAACAATAGAACTTTGTAAGTGATTGGATATGGAGGGTGAGAAAGAGTGAGATGTCAAGAATGACTTAGTTTTTGAGCCCAGGGACTGGGAAGACAGTAGTACCCTGGAGAGTAATAGGGAAGTTATGAAGGCAAAAAGGAAATCCAAGATAGATCATGAAGTTCTTCAAACAAGAATCTATCCTTCTAAGTCTCAACCAGTCCATCAATTTAGAGATTCCATCTAGTCACTAGAAATCAATGGGGGATTCTGTGTCCTTTCAGCAAGGAACCAAAGTGTCACATTCTTACAAACTATGGGAGGTGCATCTAAACAAAGGCTCATGACCTGTAATCTCAACAAATTTATATTGGTATTTATCAAGTTGATCAGTTCTTACCATGTACCCCTTTCTAAAATGGGATGGGAGGAAAAGAGAGATTAAATTATTTTTAGTGGCTAGTTTGAGTGAAACCCCATTCCCTCTTGTCCTATGTACCGGTCACACAATAACTGGAGTACTATTCATAAGTCCAGTTTCTACCTTATTAATATGTGATCCCTGTCTTCAAATATTTGAAATGCTATTATAAAGAAAAGGGTTTAAATTTCTTCTGCTTGGTCTCAAGGAGAGAACTGGCACTAATGAGAGAAATAATTGTCTTAAATAGTTTAGTTCCATTGAAAAAGGAAATGCTTAGCGATTGGAATTGTTCAAAAGCAAAATGGATTGTGTCTGGGAAAAATTCGTTTCCTCTTCACTGGAGATAATCAAGTAGAAGCTAGATGATCATTTGTTGGAAATGTAGAGATGATTATTGCTTCGAGTGGGGAATGTAACTAAATTTTCCCTTAGGCCCTTCCAAACTGTGATTCAATGATATAATGATTCTTAAGGTCCCTTTCATGTCCGAGACTCTGAATTAGTCAGGGATGTGTTAGAGCCTGCTCAAACTGGTTCATGAGCTGATAGTTAAATTTTTAGTGTGAACATTTACACCTCAAAAATTATCAATTAGGGCTTGATGAACTGTTGTGCTAATTATTTAGATTTATGAAAGCAATGGAGAAAATGTTAGATTAAATTGAAAAGTGTGTCATGAGCGCTTTTCATGGAAAGCTGATTGTGAAACATTTATCAGCCCATTCCTGGATGAGGTAAACTATAAGATCCCTTCCAACTGTACCATTCCACAAACACACACACAACATCAACAATATTTTGACAGGTTGTGGGTTAAACTGGAAAAACTGCCAAAGTGAAGTCAAGATAGACTTACTTGAATATTTTTCTATTTGTGTGGCAATGGGGAAGTCACTAACACTCTCTGAATCCTAGCTATCTCAGTTATGAAATAAATATGTTAATATTTGTAGTGCATGCCTTAGAGGGTATTGAGAACTAAGCATTTGATATGTAAATAAAGTTATTTCTGTTTATTCAGTATGACTTCCATAGCCTGCAATTACACGTTATATAGAAAGGTAGATTAACCTAAGAACCTTAGTTCTTACAATTAGCCCTCACCATAATTGAGAATATAGATCATCCCTTCTTACCATAAAATTCTGTGATTTGATAATTCCTAGAATGCAAAAGAATGAGTGTTTTCTTCTTGTATAAAATTAGGGAGTTGAACTTGATGATTCGATTGTAAACTCCTTGAGGGCAGGAACTATTTTTTGCTTCTTTTGTGTATTCCTGCCTGGCACATAATAGGTACTGAATAAATGTTTATTGATTGAGCAATTAATGGTTTATAGTTGTGACTCAGGAGCTTGAGTTCAAATTTGGCCTCAGATACTTGACGCTTGCTGTGTGACCTTGGGCAAGTCACTTAACCCCAATTGCCTTGCCTTCCCCCCTCTTCCTCCCCCAAATGTCAAGAGGGTATAGGATTTCACTCATACTAACCACTACGAATAATTTAATCTCTATTCCTCCCATCCCATTTTAGAGGGAGGTGCATCATAAGAATTGACCAACTTGATAGATTCCAATATCAATTTGTTGAGATTACAGGTCTCGAGCCTTTGTTTAGATATAGTTACCTTTCAAGTCAGACCCTCATCAATACCAGCCAGCTTACTGGGAGTCACTGTACTTTATTCCTCCCTTATTTGCTTTAAAAAATGAATACAATTGCCTGATGACTTGGTCAGTGGGATTGAAATACTATATGTGGTAAAGTTTTAAAAACCCCGTGAGGGTCAGAACTTGATAGAATGTGATGCTAGGCCTAGCTTCCCAGAAGCACTGTTTATAGCTCTAAAATGGGATTATGTAACTAACTTGCAGTCATGGGAATTTTCCTAATATTTGGGAAGGAGAAATGGAATGTTACAGGATAAATTATACTGTCTATGAAGTAAGAGAAAGCTAAAGGCACTGAGGGCTTTGTAAACATCTTATAGTTCTTTGCTGGCTAGCATTCAATTCAGAAATAACCTGAAGAGAACAGAGTTTCAAGCTGACATTCAGCACAATGGAGAAAATCAGAGAGTAAAGCAAGAATCAATGAAAGAAGGTCCAGTCAGGACAGTGGAGGAGTAATTTACTTGGGGGGTATAATTTGATGCAATCTCATAAAATAGCACAAAGCTGTGTAGGATACAAAAAACAGAATATAGCTTCCTTTAAGTCCCAACTAAAATCCCACCTCCTACAGGAAGCTTCTCCAATCCCTCTTCATTCATATCTTCCCTCTGCTAATTATTTCCTATTTATGCTCTATATAGCTTGCCTTGTGTATATTTGTTTGCATGTGGGGGCAGGGACTGTCTTTTGCCTCTTTATATCCTCAGGACTTAGCATAGTGCCTGGCTTTAGTAGGTGCTCACTAAATATTTATTGAATGGAACTTAAGAGTTAATTAATTATTTGAATTAATTAATTGAACTTGAGATAATTAAAGCAAATGAACAAAAAAAAAGAAAGAGGAAAGGAGCAGCACTGGAGAGAAGTTTCCTCTCCATCCTATTTCCAGACATGAAACACTTGCAGGTATCATTATCTACACTTTGCTTTCAAGTTTAACCTACAATTACTCTTCTTGGAAACTTCATCCAAACCGAACTTCTTAAGACTCTGCCCCCAAAATGGGCTTGATCAGAGGAAGGAGGGGAAATCAGTTAGTGAGGTGAAAGGGGTAGGGCTGAGGAAATGAAATCAAAGTCAATGATTTGAAAGGGTTGTGGTGGACTGTGTGTTTAAAACAAACAAACAACCCCCAACGGATCAGAGACTAATAAAATAAATCGCCACATAATAGGAAGAGTCCAGTTGAAGTTCTATAGCATTAATTTACATAAGACCTGATCTGAGTCATTTTCTGTCTTCCTCTGGCAAAATTCAGATAGACAGGTAAAAACAGAAAAGGCAAATACAGTGGAGTACCCTAGAGGTAAGGATGAGCAAAGGTCAGAGGATCACATATTTAAAGTTGTAAGGGATGTCAGTGGCCATTGAGTCCATCCCTTTCATTTTACTGATGAGGAGGCTGAAATTGAAAGAAGTTAAGTAGCCTACCCCTGGTTACATATAGAGGCTGACTGACTTGTCCTAATTCACGAAGTTAGGGATCCTGAGACAGGATTTGAACTCAGGTCTTTTTGATGCCAATTCCAGTATTTTATCCAACACACTACAAAGGTATAAATATTAAACTAGTTAATTGTAGGATCTAGTTTGTGAAGGAAGAAAATCAAGGTCTTCGTGATGCACTGGTAGGAAGAGAAGGATGGAGGAACTAGAAATCTTAATCAGTAGAACAGGATGCGTAAGAGTGAAACAAGAAGAGATGAGGAAGACAGAAGATCACAGCTAACAAAGAGAATTTCTGTCTGTATGAATATAGCTGGAGGATGGATAATTTTGGTTGTTTGCCTATGGATGGCTACATCAGAGTGGATAGAGATCCTGATATAGCAGAGGATGATGGTGAACTGGGAAATCGGAGGGTTTCAATATGATTAATGGAGTCACCAACAATAAGAGGTGAGACTTGGTTGGAGAGGAAAACTGTGAGCCAAGCATCAAGGAGGGGAAAGTGGTAAAGCCTGGTAATTTGTAGTAACAAGGCTCTAGCTAGAATGATAGAGAGGAATGAAGGGAGCTTCAAAGGAAGAGAGGGTGCTCAGTGATGGTAGTAGAGGAAGAATAAGGAAGTGTAGTAGGGGCAGCAAGGAATATTCAGACTCTTTCTCTTGGTCTTGTCTTCTAGGAGAGACCAGTGCTATAAAAAAAGGCAAGGGATGAGGTGTCTTCAAAAGAAAGCCTGGTTTGGGTGAGTTCTGGAGAGGGAAGGTGAGAGAGAAAAGGTTCTTGAGGATTAGAAGGAGTTTGTTACAATAGAAGGAGAAAGTTCATGGGGCATGAGGAAAATGGATTGGGAGGAAGACAGAGACTAGAGAGAAGTAAGGCTCTAGGCATAGGGCTGCGTAAGGGGAAAGAAAGAAGGAGGGAAACAAGTATTGATTAAATGTCTGCAATGTACCAGGCACTGGGCTAAATACTTTACAAATATTACCTCATTTTATCCTCAACAGGAAGGTAGGTGTTATTATTATCATCCCTATTTTGCAGTTGAGGAAACTGAGGCAGAAAGTGATATGCCCAGGGTCCTGAGTGAAAAAGTGTCTGAGGCCAGAGGTGAACTCACCTCTTCCTGACTCTAATACCCAATGCTGTATTCACTTTGTCACTTAACTGTCTCAAAGTCACAGGAAACATAATAAGAGAATGGAGTTTTCTCCTCACAGAAAACAGTTCTGAATCAGGGATTAGAGAAGCAAGAGGTGGGAATTTGCTAACTATAGAGGGGGAAAGGACTAAATTGGGAGAATATATATAAGCCAAATTGACCTTAAACTAGAATATTAGTGTGAGGAGCACCTGCTAATGGTGTCTCCCAGGTGTGACCCTCCCTCACTGGCAGATACTCCCAATGAAAAGTGGGAGAGGAAAGGCCAAGGTGTAGAGTGGTTGGGAAGGTACTGAGGTAAAAGAGGCTTTGGCTGTTTTGTTTCCAGGTACAGTCTTGGAAGATCAAGAGAAGGGACTGGCTTCCTTTCACGGGTGGCATTCCTAATGTGGTCTTTCCTGAATAGAAGGAAGGAAGATTTTCCATCCTGAAGTTCCCTTTTTAAAATAGAAATACTCTAAGGAACAATCAAACTTTAAGCTATTGTCCACTTATACCTTCACTGACAGCAGAGGCAAAGAACAGAACAAGAGATCGATATGATGAGGGAACAAAAGTCTAACTTTTCTGCTTCCACAATTTTACTTAGGGCAAATTCTGACTGTACCTTGGGCATGCAAGACCTAGGTTGACATAGTTGAACACAGGTTTTCTATGCTTGGTTGAGATTTGGTCTTTGAAAGATATTCTCTCATTTGCAGAGATCACACAGAAACATTCCTTTTGGAACTCTGGGTCTGGCTGATTCTATAAACTCTTCCAATAAAATTAAGCTGCCCATTCAGCAATTCTTTTCCCCTCAAATCTGTGCTTCCAATATCCTGCCTCTTTCATCTCTGTCATCCACCATCACTACGCTAAACACAAATTTCTTTCCACCACTACCTCCCTCCCAACTATCATCCTTGTCCTTATCTTGCTTAACCACCCCCCTCCCCAAGCTCATTTCTTCTCTGCCTATCCCCCCCACTGTCCCCTTCCAATGCATCTTTAAAAACCTTTGTTCTAATATAACAGGAACTACAAATCCTTCTCTCCTGGCTGAAGCAATTCCAGGGGAATATGTCACCCACCTGTTCCCACTCATTCAAACAATAGATGCTTCAGGAAACAGCCCCAGGTAGTTTAGAATAACTCACCAAGCTGCCCCAGAGAAAACTATGGAAAGATGACTATGAGACAATTGAGGAAGAAGGGTATTCCCCTGAGTCATTACAATATGTTTGCATGTTGGGGCAAGGACTGTCTTTTACCTTTTTTCTATCCTCAGCTCTTTACCACAGCGCTTGGCATATAGTAGGTGCTTACTAAATGTTTATTGAATTGAAGAGTAGAGAATTAAGGCAAATGAACAAAAAAGGAAGGGAAAAGGGAGAAAAGAAGGGGAAAGGATTATCAGAGTAGCACTTGTATGAGATGAAAGAGTTCAGAGTCTGAGTCTGAGATCAGAAAAGGTCTTTATTCTTTCTCATGAGAAGGAACTCTGACCCTGTGCTCAAATGGCATCTGCCAGGGAGAGACCAACATGTGGAAGAAAACCCATGGTTATATGCCTTCTAATGAAGAAACCTAGGCCCCAACTGGCCTTCACTCTCATTGGTGGGGAGGCCAGCTCACAACCTAAGTGTGGGAATCTATCTCAGAGACAAAGGACACAGAAACATGTGTGTATCTAATGCAAGGCCAGGAAAGCATTATTGTCCTTATTTGGCATATCTTATGCTGAGGTGGCACTGTCTCCATTGCTCTAAGTCCCAGATTCCTGTAAGGTCAGGTGACTTCTAAACTTAGGTCTAGTGGATGTTGAAGCTACTCTAGATTTGATTTTTCAGAATGGAGAAATTTCACTGCAAGTTATTCCTCACACATTGAAGAGAAGGTAAATCTCCACCCTATTTCCAGTCATGAAAAACTTCTAGAGGGCAGCCAGGTAGCACAGCGAGCAAGAGCACCGGCTCCAGTGTCGGGATGACCTGGATCAAATCCAGGCTCAAATACTTAGCACCACACCCAGAAATAACTGGCCGTGTAACCTTGAGCAAGTCACTTAACCCCAATTGCTTTAAAAAAAAATTTTTTTTAACTTCTAGGTGCCATTCTAGATCAAACTATCATTGTCTTCTTGGGAGGCATGAATGTGGGCGGGAGGAAACCCATCTAAGTGCTGGGCAACCAATGACTTTTTCACCCTGATCATGATATTCATCATACAGTCCTGATAGTAGGTATGAGGGGTTAAGAGTTCCTGATCCTTGGGAATACTTTTTCTGTGAGATGCAAGTTTGCAAGAACCACAACATAAAGGAAAGCTCTAATAGGATGTAAAAACCTGAGGATAGCATCCATTTATTCAATGCTTTATAAATGCTTGTTGGATTGAATGCAAGTGTAGTATTCTGGCCTAACGCCTCTGTGAACTCCAAATGTACTCTGCCAGAATAAGGACATATAGGTTCTCTTTCTCTACAGGGTTTTGATGTAGAGAGTTGCTTTCCTCTAAGAGAGGGTGACCAACCATCTATTGCTAACTGAGAACTGAAGGGTCAGACATGTACAGAATGAGGAGCCTAAGATGAAAGGTAACATATGCAGTGCCATCTACTAGGAATTGATGAAGACTGCAGGAAGAGTGAAGGGTGGGCAGAAAGATAAAATTGGAGCTATAACCGGCAGGATGGGCAATATTGAACAAATGGCCCCTGGTGAAGCTCTCTTGGTGAGGCTGGTGCTTAGGAGTATTTTCCTGAGATGCCCATTCTCCTTACAATTCCAGAGCAACAGGAGCAGCTACTTGTAATGTCAATGCAATATTCACAGCACTGATGGTGACTATGAATATGCTGGCATAGTTCTCAATTGCAAAATATAATAGACTCTCCATATAAAAGACAGAAGTAAAACCTTTATCCAGACACCAGAAACCCAAATCACAACACCAGAAAGTCAAATTCATCATAGTAACAAAGAAGTTAATGCACCATAGCATATCCAGGAGCCACACCATTCTTTAGCCTTCCCACAAACAAACACTCACAAGCCTAGCTATCTCCTTGGGTATGACCTCTTCTCCCTCCAGCTCTAACTGCTCTGACTCCCAACTTCTTGTGGATTCTGCTCCACCTTTCAGCAAGTTCCTCCTACTACAGGCTCCATGTGATTAAATTTGGTCTATTACGGTGCAGGGAAGATCTTCAAATTATCATTACTATTACACTACTCTATGTACATTTTCTCCCATGGAAAATTTCCCTACTCCTGCTAAGCTCTATTGGGATGCTTCACACATCTTTACCTTGCCCTCTCTCTTAAGGACCACATTTCCAATTGGGTCCTACTAACACTATAAGATTAACATGCATTATCCTTTTGTGTATTGTCTTCCTCTATAAGATTGCAAGTTTCCTGAAGGGATTTTCTTTCATTTCCTCATTTATATCTTCAGCATTTAGCACAGTGCTTGACACAGAAAAGCTGATTAATAAGTGTTTATTGACTTGTGTGTCCCAAACTGTAATGAACTTCCCATTCAAATATTCCTCAGGATTTACCTATTTCTGTTAAAGGTAGTGCTATCTTCCTAGTCATACAATCTTGAAATATAGGAGTCATCTTTGACCTCTCTTTCCTTTGCCCTCCACAACCAATCAGCTGCTATACTCTTATGTTTCCACTTCTTCCATATGTTTCCTTGGAAATTGCCATTCCTAAGGTGGTTACCACCTAAATTCCAGAGCCTACTAATTCTTGCTTGGACTCATTTCTGTCACTGCCTAACAGGTCTCCTTATCACTAGGTTTTCCTCCTGCAATTTACTATCCATACCACCACCATCAGGATAATGTATCTAGACTTACAGCCCCAATCACATCATCTCCTTACTTAAAAATCTTCAACAGCTCCCCCATTGCCTACAGATTAAATCTGAGCTTATCCTATCATTTAAGGTTCTCAAATAAACTTTTTCAAACTTTATGTCCAACTCTTCCTCTTTTATGTACTTTAACTCCTGCCAAAATGGACTACTACCTATTATCCATGCATAATGGTGGTTTCCAGCCTTCATACATTTATTCACATTGTTCTTATTGCCTAGAATGCCCTTTTATTTTTCTCTGTTTATCCAATTCTTGGCCATCCTTCATAAAAAAAATGAAAATTTATCCATATATTCTTCTATTATGGAATATGGAACCAGTAACCTTGACTACTGGACATCTTTTTGATGTCTATGTGTTTCTCCCAGCAGAGAATCAGACACTATTTTAACCACTGAGAGAAAAGAACAAAAGATATATGCCAGCATAGGGAACAGAAAAGTGCTTCAAATGTATTGTTCTTTAAGAGAAATTAAATTAACTCCCCTCCCCATTACTACATGTGTCACATTACAGAGCTTTGAGTATAAGTTTCTTGCCTTCTCTGACTGATATATTGCCAACCCTATAGCTATATTCCATTGTAATCACCTTCATTAGAGCAAAACCACTTCATTATTTTCAACACCAGAATCTCTAACTGATGCTGTAATGAAAGTAAAATACCCTTTGAGCACATGGGATCCTAGGAAGGACAAAGGGACTGAGGGCGGTGCTGAAGAAAGGTGGATATATAGGGCTCCCAATGATTTATGAGACATGTTATATCCACAAGAAGAGGTGCTAAGAAAGAATATCTGTCTTTTTTCTGCTGTGTAAGGCCATAGCAAGAAAATTGACTACAATAACCTTCTTCTAGCTTTCTTATAATTCCTACTCACCTACTGTCAAGCTTTGGGTCAGAATTCACCATATCTTCTAGGAGTCCTTCCTTTCAGCTCCAGATACCAAAGATACCTATGAACTGAAGCAGTTTCCAAAAGCCTTAAGGGCTGTTTTATGGAAACTTGTCACAACTATTATGTGGTAAGAGAAATCTGTTCACCCTATTGGACAGTAGCTATAAAATCAACAATGATTCTGGCTTCAAGAGGTGTTCAATCATGCAGTTTTGAAACTGGAATCAGATTGAGTTGGGTAGTCAGAGAGGGAGGGCCTACACATTTCTAACTTCCCTGTGTTAGAAAATATAGGGTTGGACTCATGCCCAGGCAGACCAGGTGGCTCTAAGTGAGAACTACATGGAAGGCCACTCTCACCTCCATCAAGCTAGTGCTATGCTATTAGAGATACAGATCTTTTGGGTTAAAGCTTACTATGAAAATGCAACCCTTTCCCACTCAAGTGGTAATGCATCAGTCCATGATAAGATATTAACCCTTAACTATAAATTAGTTGCTCAGATTCTCTCCAATGTGACAAATGAAAAGAAATTTTGATATTATAAAGAGAAGGGTCTTAAAGTTATTAAATTTGGGGGGGTGAGAAAAGGAGAAACCATAGTATAGGAAAGGAAAGAGGACAGTTTTTTCTAAGGGAATGAATGAACCCTGCTGAGTCTTAGATTCCAGATGGACTTGAATGATACTCAGACCGCAATAATAATATTAATTATACTTTCACTGAGATCATTAAGGGATATAGGAGCATTGTGAGTTAAAGATACAAGATAAAAAGTTGGACCCAATACTAGCTGCAGTAGCTGTCAGACATGACTACCTGTGCTCCCTCTGTACCTCACTGAGACTTGTCCTGAATCCTGATAGCAGCCTGTTCAAACAGTAGGGGTCTTACCTTATCTCAACACATGGTAATGACCCTCATTCAACGAATGACTTTTATCCCCAGTGTTGGGTGCAAGTCAGCCTGGAGTCACTGGAGTGACTGTCAAAGCAAGATATGACTTGTGGCTACATGTCTTGACTCTCCCCATGCCCTACTTTACAACACTTTTTTCACAGTTAATTTTCTACTTTGCCATTGTCCAATGGGTATTTCCTTATCCTGATTTTCTTTAAAGGATCAGGACTTGGTGGGGTCTAGCCCAGCCCACTTGAAGACCCATTCTGTCTTGACCCAACAGGGTCCAGCCAAAGCCCACTTGAAGACCCATTCTGTCCAAACTCAGTCCAGATGGAAGGCCACAAGACCAGAATCTCCAAGAAATATATTCTCTACTTGTCTTCACTGAGAATTAGCCTCTTTTTGCACATTCACAAGTGTCTGACTGAGTCACTTAATTAGATGCAGCCTCTGGAAGGATGTAGGAGGATAACAGTGCTGTGAAAGTGAGGTTCATGTTATTAAGCAGAACCATGAGTCTTTTAATTAAAAAAAAAAAGATGAAATAAAAAACAACTGATTTGTTGATGAGAAAAATAAGGGATTTCAAGTCTTCTTATGATCCTTCCTCTTTGCTCTGTACCATGGACTCTGCTTTTTATATATTTCCTAGATGGATGTCATAAATTTATAGAATAATAGTAGAGTTGTAAGTGACCTACACCTGAACAGGAAGACCTTCCACATCTTCCCTAATAATTGGGACATTTAACTGTCTCCAGCAATATTATTCAAAGATCATTTCCAGAGTTTCAGCAATCATATCACCAAGTTTTAGTGGGGAAGAGTCCCCCTAAAATATAATTTATCAAGCCCTAAGGATTTGAACTCATTAGTATAACTATGTGTTCTCTTACCACTTCACTTAAATTAAAATTCCTTATTAGTCATTTTTGCTCTCTACTTTTCAAGCTAAAGATCATTCTTCTTAGCAGGAAAAAATATATAACTATAAGCAACATAGTATAGTAGAAAGTGGGTAGGATTTGTGACCAGAGGTCCTGGTTGAATCCTGGCCTTGCCACTTGCTACTTGTATTATAGCAGATAAGTCACGACCTTTCTACACTTATGTTTTGTCATTGTAAAATAAAGGGTTGGATTAGATGACCCCTAAAGTCTCAAAATCTATGTTCCAAAATAAGAGTCAAGGGTTCTTTCATCTGTCTCAGGCTTCCCATCTGTCTTGAAGCAATGGTCCTCTCCCTTCTTTGATCTCTCTCTCTCTCTATCCGCATGAGTGAAAAAACTCTTTTTGTTGTCTTTAGCATTCTTTTCAAGCCTCAGTTCCTTTCTGACATTCTTACACAAGCATGTCAGTCTATCACATTCATCTTCAGTGTCCTATCCTTGTTTCTATTCACAATGCATGTATTTTAAAGTTGTAGGTTTTTTTTTTTTAACAGTGTTTGAATTTTCTACATGTCCATGTTGGCCTCTTCAGGTACTTTTCCTGTTTCTTCCTATTCAAGATTTAAAAAAAAATGTCGGAATACACAAATTGAAACCCTATGCAATGGTTATTTGAAATAGCTGCTGTCTTTCTGGTCCCACAGTTCAACTGCCCTGCCTGCCTGATTATGGCAACAACAACTCCTTCAGCAGCCAGCCTCCCCTTCCAAGGGACATTCCTCTTCTCCCATTGGGTAGGCAGGAGATGAGCAAACTTGCCCTTCTCTGGAGACAATTGAATCCCGCTATGGATCATCAAGTTATTATGGAATTGAATTCAAGTTCCCTATCTATAAAATGAGGTGATTGGAGCAGATAACCTCTAACATTTCTTCTAGCTCTAAGTACTGTGCTCCTCTAACCCTATGGTCCTCTATTCTTGTGGTCTCTCTCCTGATAAATCTGGCTCCTGTCTTCTCTCCTCTCTTCCTTAAAAGTAGGGATTGTGCCCTAAACAAATCTGTATTCCTCTCAAGAACTAAAACAGTATCTTTCCCATATCAAGCCTTCAATAAATGCATGCTGAACAAACTTTGAAATATAAGAAATAGGGAAACTTCTTAGAATGTAGAAAATTATGTTCTTAGGGGCAGCTAGGTGGTGCAGTGAGTAAAGTGCTGGCCCTGGAGTCAGGAGGACCCGAGTTTGGTTCCAGCCTGAGACACTGAACACCCATACAAAAATACTAGCCGTGTAACCTTAGGCAAGTTACTTAACCCCAAATTGCCCTCCAAAAGGCAAAAAAAAAATTATGTTCTTGTCAAGACCCCTTTAGAAGAGAGTCATTCTATAAGTGGCATGAAATACTATGTAGTTTGTCTTTGGTGCCTCTGCCTTCACTCTTATCTTCTCCCATTTACCCCCATTGTTTCTTTTCTTCCAGATACTTAATGCTCCTAGAATCTTCCAAGAGGAAAGAATGTGAGATCACTAACACCATAGTCTAAATTAATCTAATGTATTACCCTTCCCAGTAACTCAGTATTTTAAAGGGGGACCCACAAGGAAAAGTGTTCAAAGAAATGAATGTCTAATTGTAGAATGACAGGTGTTGCTATAGGTCAGTTGGGGGCAGAGGCAGGGTATTCTGGGTATCTTTAAAAATCATTTCACTTGGACAGCCAGTGTCCCTGTGTATGTCTAGCCTTGAGTAGGAAATAACCCTAGAATCCCAAATAACTTAATGGGGGGGGGGTAGTCTTTAGGGAAATCATTCCTTAGCTTACCTATCTTTGAGGCCCATCATGTTCATCCCTTATAGTACCTTCTGACATTTTGGGTGCTATACTTATCTTGCTTTTCTCCACCAGAAATGTTATAAATGCTTGTCCCTTAAGTTCTATGATACCACTGTAGGTGACTGTGACTCATTCCAACCATTCTGGAAAACAAATTGGAATCATGCCTAAGAAAAAGAAAAGGCATAAAAATATCCATCCCCTTTAACCCATATCCCAAAGAGGGTAAGGACAAAAAGGTTGCATATATACCAAAGTATTTATAGAAGTTTTTTGTTGTTGAAAGACCAGAGATAGAGGGGAATGGTTAAACAAACCATGGAATAGGAGTATTGTTGTGCTATAAGAAATGATAAATATGAAGTTTTCAAAGAAAAATGAAATGACTAATATAAACTGATGGAGAGTGAACTAAACACAAATGGGGAAAACATACATAACGACTATAGCAATATCAGGGCAAAGAAAAACAGAAATGCAGTGCAATGTAATTATAATAACCAGGCTTGACCCTGAAGAAAAGATGAAAAAATGCATTGCCCTCCCTTCTTTGCAGATTTGGGGGGAGGGGAAGGATGGGGAGAATACTGGGTGTAAAATATGGCATGCACTGTCAGACTTGGCTGATGTACGTATTTTTTATTGAATTGCTTCTCTCTCAGCTTTTTTCCCTGGGTTTCTTTCTGTCTCTGTATATCTTTCTCTCTGTGGGTCTCTCTCTTTCTCTCTCTCCCTATTCTTTGCTAAAGGGAACAGCTCAATGGGGAGAAGAGAGGGCAAGGATATTTTCAGAACCAAAGGTGATATAAACACAAAAGATATCAATAAAATTATTTTTAATAAGTATGTCCTCATTCTTCTGCCGAATCTCTTCAAGATTGTTGATTTTAAGATAATCAAAATAGAATTCTTGAAAACCTAAAAACCGCTGAATAAAAAAATATTTTTCTCAAAAGAAATAGTGGTATTCAATAAGCACTATAAAGAAAATTGACTTTAGGAGACACTTCTAGATTAGTATAAGCAAAGAAAGATAATATGGCACAATGGATGGCGAGCAGACTTGGAAGCCAGAAAGACCTGGGTTCAAATTGTACCTCTGATACACACTTGGCTTTGTAACCTGGGGCAAATCAATTAACCTCTCAGTGCTCTAGGCAGCTTTCTTATACTAGAAGTTTCAAGAAGCTGTCAATCTGCATTGGTAGCTGGTTCCTTATTTGGGATTTTCCTGTACCAATGAAATCCCAAGTCCAGACTTCTTCCATCATGCAAACATATACATCAAAATGACTTTTATAAATTGAACATATAATTCTTATGAGTAAACACAAAGATATAGAAGACATAATTATTCATATAGTTTGCAATTAGATTGCATCTTTTAGATCTTATTTGGGCTCACCTTGACATCTGGTGATGGTAAGAAATATACCTTCTCCTGCATGTCTCCGGTACTATTCAGCAGGCTATCCTGACCACAAGCCAAAGTACTTAGAAAGTTGTTAGTCTTCTCTTTCTGAAAGATTACAAAACCCTAAAAGACTATGACCTTTTATATGTTTCCACAAAATGTAGCATAGGACTGGGATCATGAAATGCTCATATAAAGAAAATGAAATAATCAGTAGTATACAAGCTGCATGAAGAAACAAGAAGAGTGTCTGTAGGTAGGTCTGTTGACACCTCCTCTTTCTTATCATAGATCACTGTTTTGAGGAATTTTTCTCAACAATGGAGAGGCAGTATGACATAAGGAATAGAGAGCCAGCATTGAAATACAGGAAGACCTAGAGTCAAATCCCACTTCTGACACCAGAGTGACCCTGGGAAAGTCACAGTTTCTCTGTATCCTCAAGAAATTATCTAGGACTATAATTTGAAGAGTAGTTAGTGATTGGTAGAAAGGTTTCTTCTCAGAGAGTATGCCATACCTATGAAA
>NW_027187339.1:9505011-9512511 GCF_028583685.1 Petaurus breviceps papuanus
GCAAAGCGTTTTATAAATACTTTCTCATTTGATCCACAATAAATCTAGGAGGTATTTGCTATTATTATTCCAATTTTATGGATGAGGAAACTGAGGCAAATAGGGTTAAGTGACTTGCCCGTGGTCAAATGTGTCTGAAACTGGATTTGAACTCAGGTCTTCCTGACTCCAGGTTCAGATCCTATGATCCTTCTGGTCTCCCACATTCTATTTATCTCTCCATTTACCAGTGATGGCCTCTGATATTTTGGAACACAAGGTGATCCTGATGTTCACAGGCATCCCATGTGCTCCTGAGCACCATAATGTGGGAGAATGTGTCAACACTGACCACATGAACAAAGGGATATATTGTCCTTGCTCTAAATCAGTAAGGGAGAAAAGAAAGAAGAAAATTCTCTGTTTAGTGAGTTCTCCAAATTAGTGAGTAGGAAGGAAATACTTCCGGATCATCGCCCACACTCACATGATAATAACCTACATTTAAAGTTCCCAACATGCTTTGCATTTATGAGCACATCTGAGCCTCCCCAGAACCCGTGGGTTAAGTATTTGAGGGGTTATTATCACCATTGTAGAGATGAAAAGAAGAATGCAGCTCCAAGAGGGACTTGCCCTTGGTCACACAGTTAACAAATATCAGAGGAAGGATTTGAACCAAGGTCTCTTCTCACTTCAAAGGATAAATATCCTTTCCACTATAACATGCTGCCTCCTCCTCACCTGGACAACAACCTCTCCTATCTGCCCATTCAGAAAACCAGGGAATAAGGGCAAGGTAGGAGCCCTTGGGGAAATTTAAGTTCTCAGCTTTAAAAATCCAGATACCTGTTAACAGGTGGAATTTCTCCACCAGCACCTTGGTGAACTGAAGAATTAAGAATAGTGAGAAAAGAGAGAGCGTGAATATCTTTTCTGTATTTATCTGGTATGTTCTCATTTATGAATCTGTACGTTTTGTCTCTTCCTTCCCCCCTTTCAAAGAAAAGCTTCTTGAGGACAGGGACTCCTTTTTTTATTTTTTACTGGGAGATTTCTATATGCTAGGTATAGCATTTATCATATGGCCTGGTACATAGTAGGTGCTTAATAAATGCTTGTTGATTGATAGATTACTGATGTCTAGGGCAGTGAGTCCAGCCAAATTGTATTAAAATATAATATTTAACAAAATAAAAAATCCAATGATGTTAATTTGTGGTTTGCTAAGATAAGAAGTTCCCCACATAGAGATCCTTATGTATAATTTAGTAGCCCCTATTTCTATTTGAGGTGTAGTTATGTGGTGCATATGTTAGAACTCTGGCTCTGGATTCAGGAGGTTGTTGATGTTGAATCATTTCAGTAGTGTTGACTCTCTTGTGAGGCTAGATTGGAACTCAGGTTCCTCACTCTGGGGCCAATGCTTTATCCACCTACCTGCCCTGGAGTCAGGAGGACCTGGATTCAAATTTGACCTCAGATACTTACTAGCTATGTGACCCTGGGAGAGTCATTTAACACTGTTTGCCTCAGTTTCCTCATCTATAAAATAAGCTGGAGAAGGAAATGGCAAACTGCTTGTAATGGTAAGGGAATTTGAAGATCTTCTCTGCCCCTTAACGGGCCTCACTTGGTGCCCAAGGAGAGATGCTTGCTTAGGGGAGACTTGCTTTTTCAGGAAGGCCCACACCTTTTGTTACTTTGTAATTAGGCAGTGGGTCATGGAGGTTGTGACTTCTGACCCTGAAGAAGAAAATACATATACATACATATGTATGTATATATGTATATATACATATACATGCATATATATGTATATATACATATATATATGTACATGAAATGTTTGATTAAAGTAAGCTTGTTAACCCTTCTGAGTTGCTTTCCTTCAGAAAAGCAGATCAAAGAACCTGTGCTAGCAGCCATCCTGGGTTTGCTATCCTTGCTACTATACCACTCCAGTGTCTTTGTTGAGAAAACCCCAAATGGGACCACAAAGAGTCAGGTGTGACTAATGGACTAAATGACAACTACAAATTTCTATTTGAATTTGACATCATTAGTCTAGGGTACAGGAGAGGGAAATAAAAAATCATCCTTCCTTACCCAGCAGCCAGTCAGAAAGTCTGGGTTCTAGTCCTGCTTCACTGACAACCTATGTTTCCTTGAGGAAGTTACATTATTTCCTGTAAAAAAAGAGAGCGATAAGGCCCACCTACCCCACCTCTATCCCAGAGCTGATGGGAGGATTCAATGAGGTCTTAGATCAGAGGCCTTGAAAACTCCAAAGAACTTTGTGAATGAAAGGGGGCATGGTGGACTTCCCCTTCTCAGTCTGCTGTACTGACTCTTCCCTGCTTCTCCACAAGTCAAAGGAGTCTGTGAGTATAATACAAAGTAGTCAGGATGGAAGAAGGTCTCCTCATATGATGTGCCCTTCCCAGATCCTCCGTCTGTCTCTTCCCACGCCTTTGTCCAGGCTGTCAGAGAGGAATGCAGCTTTCAAATACATGATCCAGACTAAAAGCCCCTCATCCCTCATTCACCGTAGACCATTCTTCCTTGCCTGTCAGGGCAATGGGTCCTGACAAGCTGACTCCCTACTTCTTGTTTTCTCTGCTCTAGTTCTCCTCCCCCTAATCCTCTGAGCTCTTGTACCTCTGGATCATCTTGCAAACTAAGGTTATGAGAAAACTAGAAGATCCTGGGGCAAGAAGGAGGAGCCATTTTTTTATACTGACCTTCTTACTTTTCCACAAATATGCTACATCATTTCCAATTCTTGTCTCCTTCACTACTCAAGTCCCATCTTTTTTTTTTTAAAGCAATCGGGGTTAAGTAACTTACTCAAGGTTACACGGCCAGTTATTTCTGGGTGTGGTGCTGAGTGTCTGAGCCCGGGATTTGATCCAGGTCATCCCAACACTGGAGCCGGTGCTCTTACTCGCTGAGCGACCTGGCCACCTCTAAGCTATTGGGGTTAAGTAACTTGCTCAAGGTTACATGGCCAGGTGTTTCTGGGTGGGTGCTAAGTGTCTGAGCCCGGGATTCGATCTCCAGGTCTTCTCAACACTGGAGCCGGTGCTCTTACTTGCTGTGCTACCTGGCCGCCCCTAAGTCCCATCTTTTTTATGAGTCCTTTGTTGTCTTTCCTCTCCCCTGAGATGGTAATGCCCTTCCCCCATCATCTTGTATTTATTTTGCATGTACCTATAGATGTACAGTATATCATCTCCCCAAACAGAATGTGGGGTCCTGCAAGTCAGAGACTATTTTATATTTGTCTTTGGATCCTCAGTCCCTAACCCAGTGCCTGGCACATAGAAGGTGTTTAAGAAGTGCCAGCCTTATTGGTAAATGGAGATATTAATACCACCTAGCTCAGAATATTGTTCAGAAGACAAGTGAAATAACATTGGTAAAGTACTTGATAAGGTTAAAGTGGCATATAAATGCTACCATCATTATCATCACCATCATCATCATCACCACCACCACCAACATAATCATCATCATCCACAGGAATGAGTGGGGAGTGCTTTGAATGCCAAGACCATGGTCTCTGACCCCTCCACGTCTATTCCATTAACTTAGTCCCTTGGGGAGCCTTTCTTAGACCTAGGGAAGGCTCACTCTGAGCTCTCCCACAGGGACAAGTGAAGTAGAGGGGACTGGGTAGCTAACAAGCAGAGAAGAACTACCACCAGAAAATTAAGCTTTCCTAGAAGGCCTCATTCAGAAAACAAAAACAAAGCCAGCCCCCCTTCGTTTTATCCCAAGCCATCCCCTTTCTCCCCCTACCATTCCTGAATAAACTTGTCTCTGTCATCCTTGCCTTCACCTTTCCTGATCTGGGCTGGACTAAGGCAAGATTATGAATCTTTCTACCTATGTCCCAGGGTACCTTGGAGACCACCTTTGTTCCCCATTATTCAGCTCCTGTTCCATGGCAACAACCAACAAGCTGGCTCTCTCTTTGAGACAGAGAAGGCAGCTTTGCACGCTGCTTGTTTGCAATGATGAAAGTTGCCTTTCTTCCGCAGGTGTAGCATGATCCCAAAGCAAAGGAATGAAAGCAAACGAAGAGGAAGGACAAGGCTCCCTAATTCATGTCCCCACAGTGCATTTCATCTGTTTAGATGCAGGGCAAGGGATATCCTGCAAAAAAATATTCCTCCCCATGGCAACTTAGGCCATCTATCTATGTGCTGAGCACAGTGCCTGATACATAGTGAGTACTTAAATGTTCACTGCCTCTATATCTATCTATCTATCTATCTATCTATCTATCTATCTATCTATCTATCTGTCTGTCTGTCTGTCTGTCTGTCTGTCTGTCTGTCTGTCTGTCTGTCTATCTATCTGTCTGTCTGTCTGTCTGTCTGTCTGTCTGTCTGTCTGTCTATCTATCTATCTATCTATCTGTCTGTCTGTCTGTCTGTCTGTCTGTCTATCTATCTATCTATCTACCTATCTATCTATCCATCTGTCTTTCTATCTACATGTCTATTTGTCCATCTAGTTAGCTATGTGGCACAGGGATAGAGTACTTGGCCAGGAGTCAGGAAGATTCATCTTCCTGAGTTCAAATCTGAACTCAGATACTAGCTGTGTGACCCTGGGCAAGTCACTTAATCCTGTTTGCCTCAGTTTCCTAATCTGTAAAGTGAGCTGGAGAAGGAAATTATAAACTACTCCAGTATCTTTGCCAAGAAAGCCCTAAATGGGGTCATGAAGAATCAGACATAGCTGAAACAATTGATCAACAACAACCTATCTGCTTCTCCCTGACTTGTCCACTTCAAGCTGCCTCCACATTTCTGGGTAAGGAGATGTTAGAAAGCTGCCCCTGTCCTGGATGAGAGGAAGGCTGCTAGTGTAGAAGGCAGCCTAAAGGTCTTTCATTCCTTTCCATTCTAACACTTTCCTCTACTTCTCCAGATCACACCCATCTTTCAAAGTGCAACTGGAGTCATAATCTCTCTATGAAGACTTCCCCAAACATGCTAACCAGTCTCTGTCTTTGTCTGGTCTGAACTGCAGTTTATGGCTTAATGATAAATTGTTCTTTGACCATGCAATGATGTTATTTTTATGCTCCCTCACCCACCTCCATCTCTAGGGGAGCCTCTCTTCATGCATAGAAGCTCCTTCCATGTGGGGAGTTATCTAGATAAAGGGTGAAAGAATCTGACTCAAGGACTAATTAAAGAGATGATGTCTTTTCTTAAAATGGAAAGGATCCTGAGATAGGGATTTGATCCTTTTCATGGTTCCAATAATCTAGATAAGTCAAAAGTCTTTATAGGACACCTATAAAGAGCCCAGTCTCATGTGAGGCCCTGGGGGGAGTGGGGGGAGGATGCAAGAAGATGATGAATAAAAATAGCTGACATTTATGTAGCATTTTAAGATTTTCATAGAACTTGGCATATATTATCTGATTTGATTCTCACAACACTGAAAAATAAATACCAAGGATATTATTGTCTCTCCCATTTTGCTGATGAGTAAACTGAGGTTTAGAGAGGTTCAGTGATTTGTCCAAGGTCACTGGAGAAATAGAAATATCTTTCTAGAGCTGGAAGGGTCCTCGGAGGCCATCTAATGAAACTCGTCACATACTACAGATGAGAAAACTGAGGCTAAGGAAAGTTTGGTGATTGAGTCATGTCAGAAGCAGAATTAGAACCCACCTCTCTGCTGACCCCAGGTCCAGTGCTCCTTTAATTACATAGTAGAATTTCACAAATGTAAGCTATAATTCCTGACACTTTGTACCTTCCAATTGAGCTGAGAGAGGGACTTAAAAAATGAGATCAGAGGATGGAGAGTCTAATGGGAGGGAATATAGTAGCATGGATTTGTTCTACTTGGGTTCAAATCCTGCTTCTGCCAACGTGGCATTGGACAAATCACTTTACTTCCTCAGGACTCATTTTTCTCCTCTAAGCCTTGTTTTAGACAGCCACTGAGGCCCTTTCCCACTCCAGTTCTAGCCTCCCATTATGTTAATGTGGGGGTGGGGTGGAACTGTACAGGAAGAATCCATGGAGGAAGGGGTTTAGGGGGATGTCTGGGTATTAGAAAGGATGGAAGAGAGGAAATTCCATGTGTGGGTTGACAAGCAGTCCACAGAGGCTTACACATGCATATCATGTCCCTATGACAACAAGGAGACCAATATATCTGGAGTAAAAGGTTTGTATGGATTAGAAATAGGAGAAAAATTTGGACATGCAGAAGGGAGGAGGGGGGATGGTTAGCATGTAGAAAGTCTTGAATGCTGGGGCAAGGACCTGGGAATTAATATCACAGATATGAGGGATGGTAACAGTGTCCAATTTCTCAAATGGATTTTGGGCAATGAGGAAACCTTTCAAGCAGCAGTGTTTAAAATATTCCTGTTCAAATCAGACAAAAGAAGTTCTTTTTTGGGTGTGGGGGTGGGGATGGTATAAAAATCTTGCACTTTCCATAAAAGGCTTTAATCCATTGGTTAATTAAATTGCTTTTTCGACCTAAAGACAGAAAGCCATATCACCTCAACCCTTCCCTCCGGAAACATCCATAACTCTCCAAAACCAATTATTCTATCTTCTAATTCTGGTGTCCTTTCTTAGATAAAGATTTGCATTTGGCCCCCTAGGTTAATAATAAATTTAGGGAAGACTGGATTATTCTCCTGTTGCTATTGCCTCCTCCAACACCAGTTAAAATATTTTAAGAAACAGGCCCTGGTAATTAGTAGATAAAAGAAGAGAGTTATAGCCTGAAGACAGCTTCAGCTGCCTTCAGGAGGGTAAAATGGATATTTGTGAATTTTGAGTGAGTGGTTACTTGATTAAAGGGGGCTAAAAGCCCAGCTTCTCACAGGTCAGGGATTTCCAGCACCTCTCGGTGCTGGCACTTTCTGCCTAGGGTTTTCTATTGGACTCTGTTGAGAGGAGATGAAAACAGAGAAACTCCATTAGAGCAAATCTTGGGAACATATGGAGAATCTTGGGAATACATAGTAATTCTCTAAAAAAATAAGTCCATGGGATTTATATTTTCTTCTACAAAAGTAAGTTTCCCTACAGTTTCTGAGGGATGATCAAGCTTCTTGTAAAATGAAGGAAATCCAGAGAGTTCTATAAAAGTCTGCCTACAAAGCAATATGTGGAATTGGCCTAAAAGAGGTTAAAATGGTCCTCATCAAGTGCCAGAGGGCAAAAAAGGTTCCCTTTTAGGTATCTGGAATTGGGTCTTTTGTGATAAACTTTGTTCAAGTGCCAGTATATGTTTTAAGTTAAGGCTGCTTAATTACACAGTCTAAGATGGGGCATCCATCTACAGTGGATACAAAAAAACACCAGGTTGGGAAGTCACTGCACCTGGGTCCAAACTCTTGTTCTGCCACTCACTAGTTGTAGGACCTTGTGTAAATCATTCTATCTTGGTAGGTCTCAGTCTATTCATCTGTATAATGAGGGGGGTGGCCAAGGGGACCTCTATGATTCCTCCTACTTCTAAATC
>NW_027187339.1:9514899-9545280 GCF_028583685.1 Petaurus breviceps papuanus
TTTATCTCTCTGTCCAACCTGGAATCTCACACTCCAAAGGAAGGGACAAAGCCAAGACTCAGCAACCTGAGACTCAGAGGAGGGAGACCAGCAATAGGAAGAACCAAGACAATGTGGCCATTATTGAATGGAATGAAATTGTGCATATTATTGTCAAACCACCTTTAAGGTAGAATCAGGAAAGACTAGAAATGGAAAGCTGGTGGGAGGGAGAGCCACCCAAGGACATAGACTTTAGATGGTAAGAAAAAATGAATGTCAGAGAGGACCCCCTACTTGTTAGCTCTATGTGTGGGCCCCAGTAGATGACTTATAGGATCTATAATTGGGAGGCACTTTAGAGGAAAGAGAAGCCCAGAGAGATTAAGAGATTTACTAAAGTCACTGAGTTAGCAAACATCAGAGCCAGGTTTGAAATACAGATCTAATTTTAAATTCAGAGTCTCTTCTCTGCCATACTGTTGTTCGTATATTGGTCCTTCTAGGGAAGAGGGTGGCTAGGGAGCAGAGAAGAATAATTTCAGGGATCTAGGAGTGTTGAAATTCTGTGAAGGTCAGGGACTTCTGTACCCAGAGGCAATAGAGTGAAAGGAACAGATTGGGAGTAGAAAAGGAAAAATGGAATATAGAAAAATAGAGATGCATATCATTTAACCAAGCTGAATCCACAGGGTAGAGATCCAGAATTGAAACAACATATAAGCAGCTGATATAAACTAAGTAACACTATCTAGGAGAGGGAGGGGTTAGTCAATCAAACAGAAATATAACTAAATGTTAGCTATGTTGGTGGGGGAGGTGTTGTGGGTGAAGGGGATTCATCCCATAAAAGGGATTTTCTCTGAACTCAAACAGATTTAGATTCATATTAAAGGTGACCTAACCATAAAGAGAGGGATCAAGCTTTTTCTCACATTGTTTGGCTCTCTGTGCTTCCACCTCAGAATTCTGGAGAAAATCTCTTTTAAAATTTTAGAAGTAATTCATACCAACCATCTTCCCTAAAAGATTCCTTTCTAGAAAAAGACCTATATGTAAAAAAGGATTTAACAACAGCTTTTTTTCCTTTAAATGACAAAGAACTGGAAGTTAATGGGGTGCCCATCAACTGAGGAATGGATAAACCAATTATGGTATCTGAATATTATTGTACTATAAGAGATGATAAAAGAGATGATTTCAGAGAAACCTTGGAAGGCTTGTATCAACTAATGAAGAATGAATTGAGCAGAACAGGAGAACAATATGTGATAACAACATTATAAAGATAAGCAAAATGGAGAGAGGGAAGGCAAGCCAAGATGGTGGAAAAATGTCTGGGACTTGTCTGAGAACCCCCAAAGTCTTTTCCAAACAACTTTAAAGTAATACTTCGAAATTAATTCTGGAGTGACAGAACCCATAAAAAGATTGGGTGAAACAATTTTCCAGCCCAAGACAACTTAGAAGGTTGGAAGGAAAGGTCTGTCTCACTAGGGTGAGAATAGAGTACAGTTCAGTGCAGGCCATACCATCTGAGGTCACATCCCAGCAAACCAGCGGTGGGCCTTGAGGGAGGTGAATTGACAGCAGTGACTTCCAGAGCTCTCAGCCCATAGACAGTAAGGGGGTCTAGCAACTGGTCAGAAAGAGATTACAGGGCTTTTTGTTGGCAGTGGTGAAGGACTTTGATGCATTGCACATTCAGGAATCTGGATCATAGGCCAAGGTCACAGTATCAGAGCAAAGAGAAACACTAGAATGCTAGAGCTCATAGCCACAGGAGAGCAGGAACCCTGGTCATAGTCCCAGGGTGAAAAAGAGTTTTTATGGGCACTCACAGACCAGAGCACAGGCCAGGAGAGCTATGACCACACCTCTCCTTACATTACAGCTTGAAAGAACTAAAAATGTATAGGACCCCTCCCCCCCAGAACAAGCTCTGAAAACAGTTTCATAAAAAATCTGGAGCAAAGGACAGTGACCTCAAGAGTAGAGCCAAACTTTAACATAAAGTTAAAAGCCAAGAAATAGACAGAAAAATGTGCAAGCAACAACAACAACAAAAAAAATAACCTGACCATAGAAAGTTACTATGGTGACAGGAAAGATCAAGATGCAAACTTAGAAGATAATGAAAGCAAAGCAGTTATATGTGAAACCTCAAAGAAAAATGTGAATTGGTCTCAGGCCCAAAAAGAATTCCTAGAAGAGTTCAAAAATTATTTTAAAAATCAATTAAGAGAGGCAGAGGAAAAAAAGTGGGAAAAGAAATTGCATTGATGCAAGAAAAATCATGAAAAAAATAGAATTAACAGCTTGGTAAAAGAAGCATAAAAAAGTATTGATGAAAATAACACCTTAAAAAAAAGAATAGGCCAAATGGTGAAATAGGTACAAAAATTCACTGAAGAAAACAACTCCTTAAAAAGTAAGATTTACCATATGGCAAAGGAGGTACAAAAACTAGTTGAAGAAAATAATTCCTTAAAAATTAGAATTGGCAAGTGGAAACTAATGACTCCATGAGACACCAAGAAATAATAAAACAAAGTCAAAAGAATGAAAAAAATAGAAGAAAATGTGAACTATGGCATTGGAAAAATAACTGTCTAGGAGAAATAATTTAAGAATTATTAGATTACCTGAAAGGATTGATTTTTTTTTAAAGAGCCTACACATCAAGTCTTTAAGGAAATTATCAAGGAAAACTGCCCTAACATCCTAGAACCAGAGAACAAAATAACAAAAGAATCCACCAATCACCTCCTGAAATGAAAATTCCTAGGAATATTATAGACAGATGCCAGAGCTCCCAGGTTAAAAAGAAAATGTTGCAAGAAGTTAGAAAGAAACAATTCAAATATTGGGGAGTCAGAGTCAAGATAGTACAAAATTTACAGTAAAAGATCAGATGGCTTGGAGTATGATTTCCAAAGGGCAAATAATCTAGGATTACAACCAAAAATCACCTAACTAGAAAGACTGAGTATCTTCCTTCAGAGGAAAAAACTGATATTCAAAGAAATAGAGGACTTTCAAGCACTCCTGGTGAAAAGACCAAAACTAAATCTAAAATTTGACTTTCAAATACAAAAATCAAGAGAAGCATAAGAAGGTAAACAGAAAAGAGAATCCATAAAGGATTCAATAAGGTTAAACTGTTTACATTCCTTCATAGATATATGATGCCTGTAATTCCTAAGAATTTTTTAATTATTGGGGCAATTAGGAGTATACATAAGCAGAGGATACCAGCGTGAATTGAATGTGATGGGATAACTAAAGAAAAGCAAAATTAAGGGGTGAGAAGGAGAAAAGTACTGGGAGAAAGAAAAAGGGAGAGGTGGAATGGGGGTAAATTATCTCACTTAAAAGAGGCATGAAAGAGCTTTTACAGTGAAGGGGAAGATGGGGATTGAGAGGGCTTGAATCTTACTCCCATTGGAATTGGCTCAAAGAGGGATTAACATAACATACTGAGTTTGGTAAAGAAATCGATCTTACCCTACATCAAAATAGGAGAAAAAGAAGTTAAGAGAAGGGAGAGGCTGATGGAAGGGAGAGCATATTGTGGGAGGTGGTAGTGAGGAGCAAAACACTTTTGAGGACTCACAAAGTGAAAGGAGAGAGAGAAAGTAAGATAAACAGGGTGAGGGAGGGGAAATAGGATGGAGGGAAATATGCAGTCATCATAACTATGAAAAAAATTTACAGTATGTTTTTCTCAAATATATTGAGTCAAATTTATAGGAATATAAGCTATTTCTCAGGTGATAAATGGTCAAAGATATGAACAGGCAGTTTTCAGGCAAAGTAAACAAAACTATCTATAATCACATAAAAAAATGCTCTAAATCACTATTGATTAGAGAAACACAAATTAAAATAATTCTGAGGTACTGTCCTTCCAGGGAGCAATTTGGAACTATATCCAAAGGGCTATAAAACTATGCATACCCTTTGACCCAGCAATACTACCTTTAGGTCTATATCCCAAAGAGATTTTTTTTTTTTGCTTTTTGGGGGGCAATTGAGGTTAAGTGACTTGCCCAAAGTCACACAGCTAGTAATTGTGTCAAGTGTCTGAGGTCGGATTTGAACTCAGGTCTTCCTGACTCCAGGGCCAGTGCTGTATTCACTGTGCCACCTAACCGCCCCCCCCAACAAAGAGATTTTTTTTTAAAGAAAAAGGACCTATATTTACACAGATATTTATAGCAGCTCTTTTAGTGATGGCGAAGGATAGAAAATTGAGGGGATGCCCATCAACTGCAAAATGGCTGAACAAATTATGGTATATGATTGTGATAGAATATTATTATACTATAAGAAATGATGAGCAAGATGCTTTCAGGAAAAACTTGGAAAGACTTATATGAATGAATGCAAAGTGAAATGAACAGAACCAGGAGACGTTGTGTACAGTGCAACAACAATATTGTATGATCATCAACTGTGAATGATTTAGCTATTCTCAGCAATGCAATGAGCCAAGATAATTCCAAAGGACTTATGATGGAAAATGCTATCTCCAGAGAAAGAACTGAGGGAATCTGAATGCAGATCAAACATATTTTTAAAACTTTTTTTTTCTTGTTTTCTTTGGGTTTTGGTCTGAGTTTTCTTTCACAAGATGATTAATATGGAAATATATTTTGCATGGCTATGCATGTACAACCTATATCAAATTGTTTGACTTCTCTGGAGAAAGCGAATTTGGAAATAAAAAAAAATTTAAATGAATGTTAAAAATTGTTTTTACATGTAATCACAGGAAAATAAAATATTAAATTTAAAAAATAAATCTTAGGTATGGTTGATAACAAGGGTCTTGCCTAAAAGTATTCCCTTCTACAAAAAGACCTGTATGTACAAAAGTATTTATAGTAGCTTTTTCTTTTTTTTTTAATGGCAAAGAATTAAAAGCAAAGAGGTGTGTATCAGTTGAGGAATAATTTAATCAATTATGAAGTCTTAATGTAGTAGGAAAATATTATACTATAAAAACAATTATAGAAGAGATGTCTTCAGATAAACCTGGAAAGGCTCATGTCAAGAGATGCAGAGTGAAGTGGGCAGAATCAGGAGAATAATACATGATAACAACAATATTGTAAAAACAAACATCATTACAAGCTTTGCAAACCCAACTTCCAGGTCACATAATCAACAAAACAGAAAAATCAAAATACCCCTGAGATCTCACCTCATACCTAGCACATTCTAAAACATAACAATAAATGAGAATAATAAGTGTTGGCCAGAATGTCTGCTGAAATCAATAGACTTTGCCCCTCCTCTTCCACTGTTTCTAATGCCTCTTGCTGTTTACTGGCACTTCAAAATAATTTTCATGGTCTCAAAATAGTTGAGCAGTGGACAACAAGGGTAATTTGAAAGGGATGGGGATGTTGATCCCCAGTGTCAAAAAGATTCTTAGAAATGCTAGTCATTTGTGGGGAGGAGAAGTTTACACTTATGTGCCCTGAGTGGGTAAGAAGTGAATGGAATTCAGCCTTGACTCAGGAATGGACTTGCTCATATCAGACATAGAAGGTATCTTATCTGTTAACTAATCTAGCCTTCACTTTACAGATGAGGCAGCAAGAAGTTAAGTGAGTTAATTGTCCAATGTCACATGGTAGTAGGTAGCAGATCTGGGTTATGAACTCATGTCCTCTGACTAAAAATCTGGTGTTCTTTCCACTTGACAAGCATGGTGACCTTCTCTTGATAAGGTCAATTCTGAAAGTTCCATAGTTTCCTGAGAGACCTTTTTGTGTGGCAGTCAGTCAGGATTTTGAGGCTAACACCAGAGTTTAATGTATATTGACTATCCCTAGAGTGTAATGGCCCCATGCAATCTCACTCTAAAAAAAAATGGTAAGTATTCCCTAAACTGAGCAGTGGCAAAACTGTGCTATGGAAAAAACAGCAGCTTCTGTAGTAATTAAAGTAAATGTCACATTAAGTAGCCAAGTGTGTTTGTTTTCTTTCCAATGTAACTTTATTGAAATCTTGACAGTAAGTCAGTACAATAAATATTCCCAAATCAACTTAGCTGTGCCTTCAAATCAATAATTATTCTTGGGGTGGCTAGGAGTTTTGGAAGGATTTTAAGAAGATAAGGGTACTAATGCATTATTGGTGGAGCTGTGACTCACAACAACCATTTTGGAAAACAATTTGGAATTATGCAAATAAAGTAACTAAAATGTTTCATATCCTTTAACTCAGAAATTCCGCTATTGGATTTATACTCCAAGGACAGTATTGATAAGAAAGTCACCATATACATCAGAATATTTATAATAGCATCTTTGTATTAGTATTTAGGAATGACTAAATAAATGATGGTTCATTAATTTAAGGTCTGTATTTTTAGAAACCATAGTTTATAGTTATTTTGATATAGTTCTGATATGTACCTTGGTAGATAGATTCCCAAATATTTTATACATTCCATAGTTATCTTATATACAATTTCTCTTTCTCTTTCTCTTTCTGTTTAGTTTTATTGGCATTATATAGAAATGCTGATCAATTTATTTTATAATCTTCAACTTTGCTGAAGTTATTAATTGTATCAATTAATTTTTAGTTGACTTTCTAGGATTCTTTATCATCTGCAAAAAGTGATGGTTGTTTTTTTCTTTCTTTAAAATAGTATTTGTTACGTGGGATGGCTCTAGGAGATGGAAGGAAAGGGAAATGGAAAAATTTTGGTGGTATATAATATTAAAAGATATAAATAAAATTTTATTTTAAAGTGAACACAAAAGATTTAAGAACTCATTCTAATGTAATACCTTCACATGATTCCAGCATGCTTCTGATGAAATATGCTATCCATCTCATGACAGAAAGATACTGTATTCAAGTTGCAGAATAAGACATATTTTTGGACATGGCCAGTGTAGGAATTTGCTTTGATTAACTATGAATAGTTTTTTTTTCAGTTCCCTCAGAGAGTGGAGGAAAGGATCTGGTAAAGAGAGGGAGGCAAACTGTTGCCAAAAAAAAAAGAAAAAAGAAGAAGAGATCGTTTAAATATTTTTAAATGCACAGAAGAGAACAGAAGGAAGGCCAGAAGGAATCACAGACAAGCATGACAGCTTTGAAAGTTATATGTTGAATTTATTATATACTTAAAAAGAAAAACAAACTGTACATAATAAAGATTCACAGTTTCATGTATAGTCTTCTCTTCTATGTATATGGAAATGTTCACTCTAAGTTCAGAAAAAAAATAAATGAGAAAAAAAAACTTAGGATGCCTTCAAAAGAATTACTTTATGTAGAAAATAAAGTCAGTTATAGGACAGCTATTTTCTTCCCCTCCAATCCCCACGAAACAGATGTTTAAAACACAAAAGACATGTTAAGCACCCATCAACAGAAACTTAAGCTATAACCTGTCACCTATTGTATTCTCCTGGGAAGTAAAGAAAACTGATGGACTGTTGAATGTATGGTTTACATTCATCCTGGAACTGTACTGAGATCAACCTGTCATGCCTTGGCCCTTTTTAAGTACTTTTCAGCTGTAGCATGATCCAAGCAATGGAGATATTCTCTGATGAGTAGTGGGGCTTTGGAAATTATCTCCCATTGGCAGCCAATACTAACTCAGGAACTCTTGACCTTTCAAACTCTATTTCTTCCAATGAGATCAAAGAACAGCAGTTCTTATGATTCATCTGCTCTGCCTTTGTGCCCTACAGACCCCTTCTCTGGCACTATTATTTTACCAACCAGTGTAATCTTAGGAGCCTGGGACTTTTCCATCTGCTGAATCCTTAGGATTTTTACTTTTCTATCAACTCTGCTACTGAAATTTCTTTTATGCACTGTCTCCTCCAGGTAGAAATGCTCTGGGTTTTTTTTTTTCCTTTGTATGACCAGCACTTAGTAGAATGCTTTGTCCATAGTAAGTATTTAATAATTGTTTATTTTTTTCATTCAAGAGTTATACTCATGGGTCCTGAAATCAAGGTTGGGCACAGAGTGGGTTCTCATTGTTCTTACAATAAGTTCACAATGACAGGACACTGTCATAGCAGAGAGATAGAGAAGAAAGAACAGTCTGTTTCTTCTCTCCCTGTCCCACTTTGTCTCTACCCCTCAAACACACAAGATCTCCTCTGAACCTTTCAAGCACTTTCTGTCTACATAATAAGCTCTAGAGTCAGACCTATAGTTCAACCTGGAGAAGGGAAACAGAGGGAGGAGAAATATATTAAATTAGTGCAAATGAAGTGGGATGAAAAAATAAATTGATTTATTTGATAAGCAAGCTCTTGTGAGCTTTGGTCCAGGATGGTTTTTTTTCCCCTAGCAGCCCAGACTGTGTATGGTGGTTAATGAATTCAATGAAAGTTCCATTTGATGACTAATTTCACCCCAGATAAACAGAACCTTATGTCCTACTCCCCATCCTTGTTAGCTCCAGCTGAAGAGGTCTTTAATTCAAATCTGATTACTGAATATGGTCTGAAAGCAGAAAAGCATATTATGGAAGAGGGACGGGGGCAGAGGTCCCTTCCTGTTGCTCTACAGAAGCCAGCCTTGGATCAGTTCATAAACAGTGAGTTTTTCACTGCCAATTTAGCAGCCCTTTTCACATGAACCTGCCTCTGGATTTCCTTTCCTCCACCAGCTACCAATGTGAAAAAGGAGATACCTTCTCTTGCTTGGGTCTGTCTTCCCCAATACAATATTCTTCCTTCTGTTTCCTATTTTAGATGTCTCCTCCCTAGGAGGGGATAAGGGTAGGGGGTGGGGAGAACACTGTACTGAAAAGAGCTGTGATTTCATTGTTAGGTTTGAATGTTCATTAACTCTCTCTGAGTATTACCAGGTGCAAACTGTTATGCATCATTCTACCTGTATTAGAGGAAATAAAACAAACTCCAGGAAGGTTATAACATACCAGGGATTACAAAAACAGTTGGTTATTAAAAAAAAGAAGATTTTAGTTATTTACTATGAATTGATAGAACCTTCTTATTTCTTGCAATGCCGCCCAACCCTCTTTGAAGTTACCATGGATTCTGACTTGCTTTAAGAAAGAAGTTATCCTTGAATCTTGAAAGTCTGGGTTCTCACCCAGTTTGGTTACCAAGAAACATCACCACTGCTAATTGCTTAATTAACAAATTAATAAAATAAATTACTGAATCAATGAATGAGAAAGCATTTATTAAACACTTACTATATACCACATACTCTCTTAAGTACAGGGATACAATATTAGTAAACAATACAGTTCCTGCCCTCAAAAAGCCTACATTCAGGTAGGGGAAGACAGCATACAAAAGGATGCTTGAAACCATGGGCATCAGGAGTACAATTTAGAAATGACTGGGAAGGGGCAGCTAGGTGGCACAGTAAATAGAGCACTGGCCCTGGAATCAGGAGGACCTGGGTTCAAATCTGACTTCAGACACTTAACACTTACTAGCTGTGTGACCTTGGGCAAGTCACTTAACCCCAATTGCCCTGCCTTCCCCCTCCAAAAAGACCAAAAAAAAAAAAAGAAAGAAAGAAATGACTGGGAAGAGGAAGCCTAGTTCTTAGGAAGATAAGAGATGAGGTTCAGGCTTAAGGTTCTGGTGGGAGACAGATGAGGATTACAAAAAGGGTCTGGTTCCAGGAAAGATGAGGGGAAGAGTCACTTATTAGGCTTTAAAGTAGTAATTTAGAAGGTTAAAAAAAAG
The DNA here is from genome assembly GCF_028583685.1 of Petaurus breviceps papuanus. Lineage (NCBI taxonomy): Eukaryota > Metazoa > Chordata > Mammalia > Diprotodontia > Petauridae > Petaurus > Petaurus breviceps. The sequence continues at coordinate 9,524,601 of NW_027187339.1, forward strand.
GAATAAGGGCACTTCAAGAAAAGGGCATGGCATGAGCAAAGGCAAAGAGGTAGGAAAGTACAGGGCATGTATGGGATGGGGAGGGGTGACACACAGCAGTGCCTGATAGGAGAAGGAACATCCTGGAGAAGACTGGAAAGTAAGAGTGATACCAGATTAAAGAGGGCCTAGAAATGTCAAAACATGAAGTTCAACTTTTATGTAATCAAAACTAGTATTTATGTAGCACTTTAAGGTTTGCAAAGCACTTTACAAATATTATTTCACTTTATCCTCACAACTCTGGGAAGCAGATGCTATTATTATCCCCATTTTATAGACAAGGAATCTGTAATGCCATGCCAAGCAAAGGCAACTTCCCAAGGTTCAAAATACCAGCATAGGTGCTCTCCATTTCATTCAGTGAAAAATTAAGAACAGAGAAGATCAAAATATGACATCATTCAAAATACAGCATTTACTAAGTGTGATTAAATAATCTCCAAGTACTACCCCCAAGTGTGATTTAATCAAGTACTACCCCACCCCAGGATATTACATTCATTTAATCAATTACAAAGCCCCTGTTCTAAATGCTACTACACCCCTAGGCTGTACCTTCATTTAGTCCATCACAAAGCCCCTCTTCTCAAATGGAGATTAGTTTCCAATCATAAGTAAAGTACATTAATTTGTTCAATCACAGAGCACAAAAAGGTCAAAAGTTCCCCACCCTTGGATCACAATTGAATCTAACCCAGAGTTACAACAAGCTTAAGCACAGCACTTAATACCCAACTGGAGGTCTTTTCTTCATCTTGACACAGAGGCAAGTTCTCAGAAATCTTTGTTCCTGGGGAGACAAAGCTTAGCAAGGCCACAAGATACATCGCCAGTTTCTTCATTAATTCATTCTCTGTCTGTAGAACAGTCCTAGGACCCCTGAAAACATTAGCAAAACCCTCTTCCAGGATTTCTGTAAACATACAACAAGAAAATCCTTCTTTAGGGCTTCTGAACCAACAGCAAGGTTCCAACGCTTCTGCAACAACAGCACTGTCCTTCACCAGTGGACAGTATTCACTCTCTGTCTGCAGAACAGTCTCAGTAGCTCTGAACCAACAGCAAGGTTCCAACACTTCTGCAACAACAGCACTGTCCTTCCCAGTGGACAGTATTCACTCTCCATCTGCAGAACAGTCTTAGGAGCTCTGAACCAACAGCAAGGTTCCACGAATTCTGCAACAGGACTGTCCTTCACCAGTGGACAAATCTGGCCAAACAACATCAAAACAGACAAAGTACCAGCATAACAGCCATGTCTCCTCAATCCTTGGCAGCTCTGGGTGGCAGCTGTCAAAAGTCCTGGGCAATTCAAAGTGGCCCTCAGCAATCCTCTCAGTCTCTCTCTTGTGTCTCTCCAAATTTACATCACCAGCTCCTCCCAGTTCAGCCCTCTCTTTTCACGTCAACAAGTCCATCCCACAAGTGGGATTCACAAGCTCTGGGTTTTAACACCAAAAACCAAGCCAATACAGGGGGATCTTTATATTCCATTACTATTATAGAAGCTGAGGCAGGAAGAATTTAAAAGCCTTGCCCAGGATCACACTACCAAAATAAGAGGAGGAAGGGAATAAGTATTTATATAATACCTAGTATGTGCCAGACACTCTACTAAACACTTTAAAAAAATGTTATTCCACTTGATCTTCACAAAATTCTGTGAGGCACTATTATTATCTTACAATTGAGGAAACTGAGGCAAATAAAAGTTAATGTATCTGAGGTCAGACATGAACTCAGAACTTTCTGGGTCTAGACTCAGTACTCTGCCTACTGTACTATCAGCTACTTCAATAAAATATGTCTGAGGAGGGATTCAAAGCAAGGTCTTCCTGACTTCCAGCAGACTATCACATGCACCACTTAAGCTAATAAAGAACCATTATACCTAGAAGTTTTATCACCATACCTATCTCTCAGGGAGGTACTCGAGCCCAGAATCAACTGTTGAATTTTCACTGGAAATATTTACATTTCAGAAATCAGCAAAAGCTACAAATCAAGACTTGATTTATTGTTTTGTTGCTTGTCTACGCTTAAGAAAGGGATGGAGAAAATATTGATAATGCAGATTAAACTTAAAATTGTGTTGTTCATATTTTTTTCCAGAGAGTTCATTGTTAAACATTTGCCAGTATACTTCCAATATTGAAAAGGATGGGGTGGGTTCTTTACTTTGTTTAGTTATACTTCACTGATAGGTTCTGGTGAGAGACAATGCTGTCCTCTCTCTCTTTGTTCTTACCCTTTGTTTATTAGTTCTTACTTTACTTTCTTTAAGTTCCAACTATCCTTTCAAGGTTTCCTTCTTTCTTAAAGCAATTCAGAATTATCTCAGGTAGGTAGGTATGGAGGGGAAAAGAGAATGTCTCTCCCTCAAGATCGGTCACTGACCATTTCTAGATATTGATATGAGATGGAGATCAGATTTTAGCCAGGAATCCACAGAGCTCAGTTGGCACTATCCCATTTGTCCCCAGACTTTGTCTAAAGAAAAAGTATTGATTTCATGCCATTTTCCCCCTGAAAGCAAGGTTATCAAGAAAGAAGACTGTAACAAGCCAAGGCTCAAAATATTTCATGTATATTATAGTTGTTTTCTGTGCTATGGTAAAGCATCCTTGTTGGTTGTTGTTGTTCATCCTTCATTCTTGAAGAACGTCATGATACAACAGAAAAAGGCATCCATTTGGGATACTGAAAACCTCAGCTCTATAATCATCATTCTGTTACTAATAAGTTTTGCGACTTCAGAGCTAGTCACTGAAGCTCTTGAAGCCACACCTTCTTCATCTGTAAAATAAGGGAGTTGGAAAAAATGACTTCTAAAGTCTCTTCCTTGGAGTGGCTAGGTGGCACAGTGAATAGAGCACCAGCCCTGGAGTCAGGAGGACCTGAGTTCAAGTCTGGCCTCAGACACTTGACACACTTACTAGCCATGTGACTTTGAGCAAGTCACTTAACCCAAATTGCCCTCCAAAAAGCAAGATAAATAAATAAATAAAGTCTCTTCCACTCTAGTTTCTGAAACTAATTATTAGAGGTATCTAGGGGGAACAGGGGATAGCACATTGGACTGGGAGTAAGGAATACTTGAGTTCAAATCCTGCTTTACTTACTAGCTGTGTGACCAGGGCACATCACTTACCTTTTGTCTGCCTCAGTTTCCTCATATGTAAAATGGATACAATAATAACATCTACCTTCCAAAGTTGTTGTGAAGATTAAATAACATTGGTAGAACACTTTGTAAACCAAGTCATTATGGTGAAAGGTATTTTTTTTTGCTAATAAAATATAAAATCACTAAAGTTGAACAATTTCTCTGACTTTAGTTGTTTTTCTTCTGACACTAACATCCAAGCTATATTATGCATATTTTTAGGTAGAATGTTTTAGGAAGGTTTCAGGCAACAGTTGATCTAAGTGTTGAAGAGTGGTCAGAATTTGTATAGCAAATATAAAGGAATGGGAAATCTATATTAGGTATAGAAAAACAAGCATACACAAAGATATAAAGGCACATATGACCACACATTTTGCTGGGGATAGTGAAGAGATCCTTCAAAAGTCATATTGTTAGATATGATTAGATTGTAGAAAGTTTTAATTACCAAACTAAGGAGTTAGGATTTTAAATGGTAGTCAATGAGGAACTAGTTGGGGTATTTAAGACACCATGGGAGAAACTTGAAGCTTTCTTTTGAGAAGATCGATCTGTTCCCTGGGCTCAGAAGAGATGAGAGGTGGGAGAGAGTAGAGGGAGGAAGGTTTGGGAGCAGCAAAGTCAGAAGAAGGTAAGAATCTAAGCTAGATTCATGGAATGAGAGTTGGAGAGAAAATACACACACACACACACACACACACACACACAAAACGTTTTAAAGGAAGAAAATAGCAGTACTTGTGAGATTTCTGGAACACTTTTCTATTGTGACAGAAGGATACCCCAATACCAGATAAAAATCACCAATTCTTTTGCAGTTGAAAAGATTGGGAATGAAGCTGTTTCTTTACTCAATCAACCAAAGCCAGTGTCAGCTGAAGTTGACCTTCTAATAGCTGATAAAAGCACAGAACTTTGCTGATAATCCAGATATGCTGTCTTTTCAAATATCTATTTTAAAACTCATTTGCCTGCATCTAAACTGATGCAAACAAATTCCAAAAAGTCCTTTAATCATTACCAGATGGCTTATTGTAATTAAATTATTTATATGCAAATTGTCAACATTACCAGGTTTGTTACATTAGTTTTTTTATTTTTTTATTTTTTATGAAGTGATTGGTGCTTGGGTCATTGGGGAAATAGGTTTATTCTGACAACTCACCCAGGCTATTTTTCAACTGCTGACAAACTAATATTTTCCTCCTCATTGTATTTCCTTAGCCCCGGGCAAATCAGTGAAGAAAGAATCTGATGTAACAGAATAAACTCTGATGCTTTCCCTAGCTGCTTACCATAAGCCATATCTCCTGGTTTTACTAGAATTTAGCAAGTATTTTGACCAGCCATTTGAAAAATGGCATATTATGTGAGAATTATCATGGAGGGGAAAGGCTTGTCATTGGAGGATGGCTGTTTAACTTCCAGCTATGCCTAATAGCTGTGTGATCCTGAGCAAAGCAATAAAACCTCTGGTCTCTTTATCTGATGAGAGAACTAAAGGAATCTGGAGAAGGTGGCAGAGTGAAGGGCAACAATGGAATCTATCACCTCCAAAACATCGACAGAAATAAAGAAGGAGCAAACTTTCTAAAAATCATCAAAAGGAAAATATTAAATCACTTAAATGAACAAAACAAAGAGATCTGACATAATGCTAAATAAATACACACACAAGCATATAATGGATTAAAAGATGCAGAAAAAACCTACAAAGAAATCTATGTTGAAATTATATCATAAGTAGCATCAGAAACAAAGCTTAAATTTTCTCAAGGTGCTATAATCATTAATAATAGATATCCTGAAGTAATTAAAGGATAAAATGAATTGAACAAATATAACAGGAGACTTGCACATACACAGAGCGTCTCTGAAGCTACTTCCTCTCCTTTGCTACAACAAAAAGTGCTGCTATAAATAGCTTTGTACATATGAGTCATTTACCTTTGAAAACAAAAATTCAGGTGTGTTTGAGCAGTTCTTGGAAAGGTCTTATGGATTGGAAAAGGTTGGGACAGGGGTGGGGAACTTGAGGCCTTGAGTTCGCACGTGACACTCTAGGTCCTCAAAGTGTGGCCACTTGACTGTATCCAAACAAGTGTGGATTCAGTCAAAGGACCACACTTGTTTGAATTCACTCAAAGGGTCACACTTGAGGACCTAGAGGGCCACATGTGGCCTAGAGGTCACAAGTTCTCCAGCCCTGGGCTGGGGGATCCTGCTTCTAGGAGGGCAGTGATATGAGTAATGGAAATGCACTGGGGAGATTTTGGTGTGTGTGTAGACATTCTATAATTGGTTCTAGTATACTAACAACACAGTGGACAGCGGGCTCTGCCTGGTTGAAGTGGTAGAAATGGAAGTAGAGATATTGTGATTTAGTGGTTCTGGGAACCCTAAAATGCAAGGGTACAGGACATGAGTCTCAAAAGAATTCAATCACTCAAGTCTTCTAGTCCAAGGAGAGAGTTTATTTGTAATGCCAAAACAAGCAGGCCAGACTCTTAGTGAGTCTGAGCATTTGATGAGGATAAGGTGTGTGAGAAATAATCATAGTATCAAGAATTCCACCTGGCCATGAGTGAATTTAGAAAAAAAAATTATTTCAGGTGTGTAACTTGACCTCTAACCCCTTGTGGAAAGGGCCAGATGCAAGTACACATCAAGATAGCTACAAAAGTCCTTTTATAATTCATCCTGTTTGGAATTTCCCAACTTTACTCACATTGGTCAGCATTCCAGGGTTCACTGAACCCCACTCCTTGATTACATCATCTCATTTCCACATTTCAATCCCCCCCATATACTTCATTCTTTATATTTTTAGTCTATTTGTCAGAATCAGATAGGATGAGAGGGAATTTTCAATTGCTAAGGGAATTGATAAAAGTTGTGAATTAGAACCCAAGATATTAAAGATAAAAGTCCCATTATCTAAGACCCTGTCTGGTTGGGCTAATGGACCTCATCCTCATGCTTTGTGAATGAGACTAGACCTGGAAGTTCTTTTCATATAAAGAAAAAGACCTTCTCAGAACAAAGTAAAATAGTAGATATGCTGATTTTCAGGTGGCCTCTGATTTTCACTGTGCCTGATTTTCACTGCCCTCTACAAGCAATTTTGTCTCTGACATTAGCCATTATGAACTATAATTTCTGTGGAAACAAAATTCAATCATACCTTACAAATGGATATTTTTATAGGGAAAAAGACGGTGGGAAGGTGGATGAGATTATAGAGTGAGAAGTAGACTGGGTTCATCTGGATATAACAGAGAATGAAGGGTTGGGCCAGGGCCACAATGGAATGACAGTTGGAAGGAGTATATTGGGATGAGCCAATGGATGGGTTCAAGGGTTGGATTCCTAAAATTTGTAGGAAAGTTCAAAGGTGGAGTCCAGATCCCATACCCCATCAGAGACACTTCCAAAAGGCCATTCTCCTTGGTCCTTCCTCTTGGTCAATCTCCGTTCTTGATTATGACTCCTTTATGGACAGGTTCTAGTGAGAGACAATACTGTTCCCTCTCTCAAAGTAAATATCCCTCTGTAAAAGTTAATGGATGTTAACTGGTTAAATGGAATTGGGACTCTAGGCACTATTGACTAACAGTGAGGAAAACGCATCCAGATGGGAGCTCAAGCCAATGGCAGTAGAAAAACATCCCCCACCTTTGAGAGTATCTTTAGAACTTTGATGCAAAGATATATAGCCAACCTGGTTCTGGGTGTGAGAGATAGCAAAGGGTTAAGTTTCCACAGACCCTGGAATGAGGTAACAAAACTTAAAGGAAACAACACTAACCTTCTTCTCATCTCATCCCCAAAATTTTTTGTGTCAATATGCACCAGTAAGGAATTGAAGGATGTTTCCTTCTGATTGGGTAGAATAATTATGATAATAAAGGACTGTCAACTGTAACTCTCCTTGGCTGTCTCCAAATTTGGTGCATAATGAGGGATTGGAAAACACTGTCCTCTGATAGGATACTAATTCAAAATAATTATGGTAATGAAGGACTGAGATTGCTTTGCACAGATTAGTTTGAGATTGTGAGCCCACCTCACTGACCAATGGTGAGATGGGACAGGGGAGTGGGCCAGGTTGGGATTAGAATAACAGAAGCCTAGGAGCTTCCACAATTTGCACTCCCTGGCTGATGCCCCTTGAATGAAGAGGACTGTGCCCTTTCTCATGAGAGAATAAAGACCTTTTCTGATCTCTGACTCAGACTCCAATTTTGAAGATCTGGCAGTGGTTTCTATCCCACACATAGGTGGTGAGTCCAGACCAAATATACCATACAAAAAATACCACAATATTCAGTAAAGAACTGAGTATGACTCAGGATTAGTACAAGATGGTGATGAGACTATTTCAGATGAAATGGTTTCAAGGTACAAGTGGAAAATGTCAGTAATCAGTAGATGAAATAAAAAGTAAAAATAACTTTACTAGAGGGAGGAGTGGTAGAAAAAAATCAGAAGCAGAAAAATACACCCCCAAAACCACTCAACCAAAAAAAATGGAAGTAATGCAAAGAATGGTGTTGGATCTGAAGGAGAGAGAGGACTTAAAGAATTTGTGAATTTCCAGAAAATTGAAGAAAAATATTTAACCACTGTAATTTCAGGGAAATGCACATCGCTTTCTAAGAAACACTGAAAATAAAGAATAGATTGCACATAGACATAATTCACAGGATGTCAATAGGGGTGGAACCAAATTTCAACTCACCTAGACATATTATGTCAAGCTTCAATTAAAGAGAGACAAGGAAATTATATCATAAACAGAGAAGAAGGAAGACAATTTTGAAGCATCAATTTGATTGTTGTACAATATTTTTTCTGCAAAATGAAGGAATGAGAGAAATCATACTGTAATACACTGAAAAACGGGGCAGGGGAAGAAGAGGAAGGGGAGATAGGACTTAAACCCAAAATCATTTTTCAAAAGAGCTAAGCATTCTTTTTGAAAACAAAAATTCAGATGTGTTTGACCAATTTTTGGAAAGGTGATCCAATCTTAAAATCGGTTTCAACACATAAACCCCCAAAAGAATACAGAGTCTCTGAAACAGACTTGGGTAATCAAACTAAGTACTTTAATGAATAAATGCAATTGTGATCATCTTCTTGCTATTCTAATGCAATTACCATAAGAGTTTAAAAACAATGCTAGTATTATTTTGGTTAACTGCTTAATGATAGAGTTAGGGAAGAGGATAAAAAGGAAGGAGGAAGCCAAAGAATGGGTTGATTATAGGTATTAGAAATGGAGAAGAAAGAGCAAGGAAACAAGGAATAGGTGAAAGAAAAAAAAATTTCAATGGAATCTCCTACCTTAAACAACAATTAAGTATACTCAATTCATATGGAGTTAATGGTATAAAATAACAATATTGTTCAGTGTTGTGTGTTAGTGTATATGTGTAATATATGCATGTACATATGTAATAGTGTATTATTTGGAAAAAATATTATTGAAGTGTAAACTATACTCATCAGCACCTGGCATGTTGGTATTTTGGGGTCTCAAGGCACCCCTAAACCCTAAACCTCAACACAGATACCTACTATCTGTGTGACCCTGGGCAAGTCACTTAACCATGTTTGTCTCAGTTCCTCAGCTGTAAAATGAGAAGGAAGTGGCAAACCACTCTAGTGTCTTTTCCAAGAAAATTGCAAATGGGGTCACAGAGAGTTGGATACAACTGAAATGACTGAACGACAAAATCTGACTCATTGATAAGAATGGTCAGTGGCACAAAGCCAAGGGGAGAACCTTAACTTCCTTAGAGACTTGCCTCTTTGCTGTCATCGAGTTATTGATGACTATGCTTTGGCTTCAGCCATTTGCTTAGTTCAGACTATACCTAACTGTGCTATTTGCTAGCTTGTCTCTTTACATGTTCACAAAAATATTATGAAAGACTCTGGCAAATGCTTTGTTAAAATCTATGTGTAATAAGGGAACTGGTCAATGACAGCCCAGTCCTTAGAATATGAGCAGTATTCCCTACACTCCATATGGAGGCTGGAAGATTCCTCTGTGAGAAGGGTCCTCTTATTCTAACTTCCCTTTCCAGCTTTTTTTTTTTAATTTTTAATGCTTTATTAAATTCTGATTTACATCATCCATTTCCGCCAGATTTTGAGTTACAAATTTTCTCCCCATTTCTCCCCCACCCACCACCCCAAAATAGCAGTTCCACAGGATATGCCCTCCTCCAATCTGCTCTCTCCCACATTTTCCCCCATACCCCTTTCCACTTTTCCAGTGGATCTCTATGCCTCAGTGCCTGCACATCCCATTTCCCAATTACATGTAAGATGGTATTAATAATAGTATATGTGTGTATATATATGTATATATACATATACACACACATATATACATATATATATACATATTTGAATATTTGATTTCAAAACTTTCAATTCCAGATTCATTCCCCCCCTTCCCCGTCACCCACCCCTACTGGGAAGACATGAAGTTCAGTATAGGTTGCACATGTGTGGCTAATGCAAAACAATAACATAGTAGATACATTGTAAAAGAATGATTACACTTCCCTCCCTCCCATCCCACCTCCCACCGGCTCTACTCTCCACTTTGATCCCCTCTATTTTCAAAAGTGAATGCTTCCAACCTCCCTCCCCCCCAGCCTACCCTCCTTTCTATCATCCCCCCCCCCCCCCCTATTCTCCTGGAGGGTGAGATACCCTATTTAGTGTGTATTTCACTTCCTCCTCAATCCAAATTCAACGGGAATAAGGTTGACCCATTCCCTTTTGCCTTCCTATTCTTCCCCTCCATTGTAACCATTTTCCCTTGCCTCTTCTGTATGAGATAGTTTACCCCAATCTGTCTCTCCCCATCTCCTCTCATTATATTCTTCTCATATCTTAATTTCACCTTTTAAGTATCATTCCTTCCTGTTAAATTGGACCTGTGCCCTCTATCTATGTATACCTGTAAACATATATATACACATTCACATATGTATTCATATGCCCATATACCCTCATATATATAGACAAATATATGTATATGTATATATATATATATATATATATATATTTCTAATCCCTTCAACTACTGAGAAAAGTTTCATAAGTTACAATTATTGTTTTTCCATGTAGGAATGTTAATAGTTCAACTTTGATAAGTTCCTTATGATTTCTTTTCCCTGTTTACCTTCTCATGCTTCTCTTGCTTCTTGTATCTGGATGTCAAATTTTCTATTCAACTCTGGTTTTTTCAGCAAGAATGCTTGAAAGTCCTCTATTCCACTGAATGACCACATTTTCCCCTGAAACATGATACTCAGTTTTGCTGGGTAGGTGACTCTTGGTTTTAATCCCAGCTCCTTTGCCCTCTGGAATATCATATTCCAAGCCCTTCAATCCCTCAGTGTAGAAGCTGCCAGATCCTGGGTTATCCTGATTGTGTTCCCACAATATTCAAATTGTTTCTTCCTGGCTGCTTGTAATATTCTTTCCTTAATCTGGGAATTCCAGAACCTGGCTATAATATTCCTAGGAGTTTTCTTTTGGGGATCTTTTTTCAGGAGGTGATTGGTGGATTCTTTCAACCTCTATTTTGCCCTCTGGTACTAAAACATCAGGGCAGTTTTCTTTGAGAACTTCCTGGAGGATGATTTCTTGGTTCTTACTTTGGTCATGGCTTTCAGGCAGTCCAATAATTTTTAAATGATCTCTCCTGGATCTATTTTCCAGGTCAGTGGTTTTTCCCATGAGATATTTCACATTGCCTTCTATTCTTTCATTTGTTTGGATCTGTTTAACAGCATCTTGATTTCTCATAAAGTCATTAGCTTCCATTTGCTCCAATCTAATTCTGCAGCAATGATTCTCCTCATTGAGTTTTTGAGATTCTTTTTCCATCAGGCAAATTTGGCTTTTTAAGGCATTCTTCTCCTCATTGCCTTTTTGGGCCTCCTTTGCCATTTGAGTCAGTCTGTTTTTTAAGGTATTATTTTCCTCAGTCAGGCTGTTGACTCTCATTTCATAATTTTCTTGCATTGTTCTCATTTCTCTTCCCAATTTTTCCTCCATTTCTCTTATTTGGTTTTCAAAATCTTTCTTAAGGTCCTCTATGGCATGTAACCAGCTTGTATTTTCCTTTGAAGCTTTTGGTGCAGGAGTTCTGACTTCATTGTCTTCCTCCTGTTCCATGCCTTGCTCCTTCTTATCCCCAAAATAGGAGTGTATTGTTGGAATCTTCTGTCTGCTTTGTTTCCTTTGCCTGCTCATTTTGCCACTCACTTACTTGACTTATGGGCTTTTTGCCACCAGCCAGGGGAGCTTTCGTCCCAAATGCTGGGGTTTTCTCAGCTGCCGGAGGTATTAGATGGGTGCCCTCTCTGAGGTCTCCACACACTCTGGCAAGCTGGATACACACCCCAGAACCTCTACCCTAGACTGCAATCCTGATCCAAGCAGGTTAAAGCAAGAACGATTACCCCTCAGACTGGTGCTTGGTTCCCCTACCCTCTGCAGGCCAAGAGCTGAATCCGCCACAGCTGGCTGGCTGTGCTGGCTCTCAGTGGCTTTTTGCCCTGGGGGTAAAAGCCATGCATTCCCACTTACTGGTCCCAAAGTCCAGACCGTACTGACCTCTCACTTTGTCCTTTGTGTCTATGTGTTGATAAATCTGGAAATGGCCACAGCTGCTGCTGATCTGGAGTCCCTCTGGCCGGAGGCTGGTCAGGCCCGCCCTGGGGCTAAAGCCTCGGGGTGGTGCTGGGCTTGGCTCCCAGAGCACTGCGATGGATTCCTGCCGGCCTGCAGGGCTGTTCTCAGCGGGAGGTTAGCTTCTCTGTGTCATTTTGTGGGTTCTGCAGCTCCAAAGTTTTTTTAGAGTCCCCTTTTTACATGGATTGGGGAGGATGGAAGCCGGAGCTGTGGGAAGGTCGTGCTTCTACTCCGCCATCTTGGCTCCACCCCTCCCAGCTTTTTTTTTTTAAACATTATTGCCCTTCATATACTCTATGTGCCAGACAAATTGGACTAAAACTTCTTTTTTCAAATTCAGTACACCATCTCCTACCTCCATACCTTCACATCACCCAGCTTATAATGTACTCTCATCTTCCTTTCAGAAACATTATCTTCAGGGCTCAGTTGAGGTGTTTCTTACCTGAATCCTTTCCTCAGCCCTCCAACTCAAAATGGAGGCAGTCTTCTCCACCTTAAATTTTCCTCAAGCACTTTGTCTGGAGCCCCTTCATTCCTAACTTTGTATTATATCTATCTATGGATGTATTAACCAAGTAGAATAAAAACTTCAGGAGGACAGGAGTCTATGTGAGAATTTTTACCTTCTACATCCCCAGTAAATAGTGCAGTGCATTGCTTAACAAATTTTGGAGAATGGAATCTGAGAAAGGTCTTCCATCACATCTTAACCCTTTGGTTTGTGGAATGTCCTCTCTCCAACAAATAAGCCTTATCTCTCTCCAGAAATATTTTCATAGAACTGATTTAAATCTGGGAGTTAGCCAGTGGGTCCTGAGCCCATTTAGACTTTTTTCTAATTAACTTGACAAATTTCTTTTAAAAAAAGCATTCGGGTGATTATGGAGTCATTAATGCTTCCAGAAAGCAAATTGTTCTGATATAGAAAACATTTGTTCATCTTATGTCACCCCCAGTCAGCTTCTGTTTCACATGTGACATTTTAGAAGCAATCACTCCAAGGAGCCCTTAAAAAACCAAGGAATGAATGATAGACATTTTTATCAACTTTAAATGGCATTTTTTTTAATGTTAAGAGACCATAACAGTAAGTATAAAGCTTTTATGTGTTTTATTGAGTGATATACTTTCTTTTATAACTAACATTACCAAACTATCTCTAAGGTCTCTTCCAGTTAGTTTTTAAGAGTCTATGAAGTAGGGGTGTTAATGTACCTGGAATCACCCATAAAAGCAGACTTTGTGGGTTTTTTCACTAAGATTGACAGGGCAACAATTTTTTATTCAGTAGGACATGTTTATGTTTAAATCAGCTTCTGGTGCTTGGGTGGCTGGGAAAGGCAGTGGAAAACCACTTTCAGAGAGGCCAGGTGTGACTGAAGTGCTCCAAGGATTTTGAACTAATATAACTCTTCTGGAGAACAATTTGCCACTATGACCAGAGGGCTATAAAACTGTGCATGCCCTTTGACCCATATCCCAAAGAGATCTAAAAGAAGGGTAAAGGACCTAGTGGCACGAGGGTATTTATAGCAGCTTTTTTTGTGGTGTCTAATGGCTTAAGGTGAAGCCCATCAATTGGGGAATGGATGAACAAGTTGTGGTATGTGATTGTGATGGAATACTCTTGAGCTATAAGAAATGATGAGTAGGTCACTTTCAGAAAAATCTAGAAAGACTTACTTGAACCAACACAGAGTGAAGTAAGCAGAACCGGGAGAGCATTGCATGCAGTAATAGCAACATTGTATATGATGAAACAAGTGTGAATGACTTTGTTTATCTTTTTTTTTTTTTTTTTAAGCAATAGGGGTTAAGTAACTTGCTCAAGGTTAAATGGCCAGTTATTTCTCGGTGTGGTGCTAAGTATCAGAGCTCTGATTGGATCCCAGGTCATCCTGACTCTGGAGCCCATGCATTTACTCACTGTGCTACCTGGCCGCCCCTACTTCATTAATCTTAACAATGATCAAAGACAAACCCAAAAGATTCATGCTAAAAAACGTGATCTGTCTCCAGAGAAAGAGCTGATGGAGTCTGAATTGAAAAGAAAGCATGTTGTTTGTCATCTAATTTCTTTCTGTGTTTCTTTGTCTTCCTTTCTTTTTCAAGTCTTCTTCCACAAAATTACTACATGAAAATATGTTTTACATGATTGCACATGGATAACCTGTATCAGATTGCTTGCCATCTAAGGAAGGGGAGAGGGGAGGGAGGGAGAGAATTTGGAAGTCGAAACTTTTTTTAAAAGATGTTAAAAATTGTTTTTACACATAACTGGGACAACATATTACTTTAAAAAAAGTTACAGTGTTCCAAAACTGGTCAAGTTTTCTCCTTTGAAAATTCAAATTTCTTCCTTTTCTGGAAGATCTCTTCTCTCTCCCACTCAAGAAATCATGCTAGATCTCTGCTCTTTGTGGTGGGGGAGGGAGAAACAAGTTGATTGCTTATAAGAATCCATGTTTCTTCAGCGCCTCATTAGATATGTTTGGCCTCAAAGGGGACAACTTGGAGCAATAAAGTGAAGATATAAATTTAAGAAAAATCATCCTAACCATTAGAGCTGCCAAAAAGTGAAAGTGACATCTTTAGGAGCTAATGTCCCCTTATTAGAGGTTGTAATGGTAAAGGGAATTTGAAGATCTTCCCTGCCCCTTAATAGGTTTAGGTGAATTTGAGGACCTTTCATGATTTGAAAATAAGCTCTGTCCCCTAACAGGCTGCATGTGGTCACATGGATCCTGTGGTGAAAGGCTTGTTTTTCAGGAGGCACAACTTTGGTTACTTTATAGTCAAGTGGGTCACAAAGGTTGTGATGTTCTCTGACCCTGGAGAAGGCTATATATACCTCTGAAGTGAGGTTTTGTTTGGGGGCTCACTTTGGGAAGAGTTGTGTGATGTGGCCAGATGTGACTCTGGGCAGGCATTGAGCCTCCCAACTTTGAAAACCCAGATGTTGGTGCTTCTCTCTCTGGTGATTAACTGTATATATGTGATGATCAGACAGCTAGAAGCTCTGTCTGTTGTTCTGCTGAATTGTTATTTTTCCTTCCTGTATTTTTGTCTACTTGTAACTTCTGTTTGCATTTTCTCTGAAGTCCAGGGTGCTGACTTTTCCCCCTGAACTAGGTAAATGACATATGCTTGATTAAAGTAAGATTGTTAAACCTTTTTGAGTTTCTTTCCTTTAGAAAAGCAGATTAAAGAACCTGTGCTAGCAGCCATCCTGGGTATGCTAGGGTAGTTGCTGCTACAGAGGTCTTCAAGCTAAAGTGGTCAGGATCAGTCTTTAGGTATGTTGTAAAAAGCATTTCTGTTCAGGTATGGGTTGGACAAACTGGCTTCCAAGGTGCCTTCAAAATCTTAAATAGTAGTGATTGCCTCATCCATAAAATTCTCAAGAGTCAGCAG
This sequence comes from Petaurus breviceps papuanus, assembly GCF_028583685.1. Taxonomy (NCBI): domain Eukaryota; kingdom Metazoa; phylum Chordata; class Mammalia; order Diprotodontia; family Petauridae; genus Petaurus; species Petaurus breviceps. The sequence goes on from NW_027187339.1 coordinate 9,539,956, forward strand.
TAGTGAAGTGGAGAGAGTGCTGGAACTGGAGTGGGAAAGGCCCTGAATTCAAATCTAGCCTCATAAGATACTTGATGTGTGACTTTGGACAAATCACTAAACCTCTTTCAGCCTCTATTTTCTCATCTGTAAAATGGGTTATTAATAGCATGTACCTTACAGAGTTTTGGGGAGAATCAAACGTGATAGTAGGTAACAGGCTTTGAAAACTTTAAAATGATATAAACAGTGGATTCTCATCATTTGTTCGATAAAGTCGATAAAGTTCGATAAAGTTCGATAAAGATAAAGTACACTCTGTTTCTAAATTCTTTCAGTGAGAAAGGATTTGCAGTTTTAAGGGGCATCTAGTGTGGATCTTCCTAAAGGCCCCCAGGGAAGCAGCAGACAGTGGAAGCTTATCCAGGTAGAAGCTCCTCCAGGTTAATTCCCTGACCCTGCCAGGGAAATCCTGTGAGCCCCAGAAGCATGTTTCTCACAGAGACCAACCCATTTTGTCTGAACTTCGGTTTTTTTAGCCCCTGTCATTAATGGACACTTTTGTCACAGTTGGAGATGTTATCTATTAAAAGACTTCCCTAACATTTATATCAAAATATGCATCATCAAGTCAAATGAGACATTTGTAAAGTGATTTCAAGAACAAAGTACTATGTAATTGTTAACTAGTAAGAACATTAGTATCTTCAGAAAGGTATTCTTAAATAATCCATACGTTTCATATCACACACATTTAATTCAGTTGCATTCCCTAGAATACAAATCTCACTATTTTGGAAGTCATCCTTACTCATTTGTCCAAGGAATTAAACATATTCCTAGAGCTCACTAGCTAGGGGAAAATTGGGGAGGCTCCCTGGGGAATGAGAAGAAAGGTTTTGTTTTTGTTTTCGTTTTGAAATATTCTCTTTAAAGTGATGATCTTTCCACCTTTGTGGGTCTGCATACATTCTCCGGTTCTGGATCAGCCAAGTATATATTTTGCAGAAGCCGATTCCTCCAGGAAGCTGGAGATGGCAAATTAACTTCAAAAGTGCCTGAGCCAGGTGGGGAGGTGAATTTAAAAGCTGAATTGTGATGCAAATGAACCTCTCCTGGTGCTTTTGAAGCTGTCTCCTTAAGGGGAAGAAAAATTACATGGTGTAATAGTTCATTTTTCAATTTTGACCCTGATTTGGCAGCTGCAAAGTCTGTGGTAGAAAATTCCCGCAAACTGGATCTGTGGTGTAACAAGCCAATGGTTCACTTATTATTAGAAGAGTGGATTGATGAAATGAAATGAATTTCTGGCCCTTTCCTCCTGCTTTTGATTTTTTTTTTTAAAGGGGTGGTAGAAGTGTCAAGTCATTATGGGGTAATTTTCAATCTATTGTGTTTCAGAACAATTAAGTTCTGTGAGACTTGATCTATATGTGTATATATATATAGGAATATTTATATAGAGATATAGAGTATGTGTCACACAATACAACTGAGACTATCAAAAGAAGCAGTCTTGATGTCTCTGTGTTCCATAAGATAGCTTTGCAGATAACTTTCCCCGGCTGCAGGGTAATCTCTCCTTTGCATAATGTGTTTTCTGGAGAATATGAGTTCTCAGCTCTTTAGGGAAAGGATTTCTCATTACTAGTCATACAAATTATTGTCTTTGGGTCTTAATGGTGTCTGATGTAGACAGGGTCATACAGCCTCCTCCATCTCCCACGGAGGAGACACCTCGTTAATTCTGCCAGGCTTTTTCCCAGCATGATGGAAATTGACATATTCTTATTGGTGGAAGTGACAAATAACTGGAGGAAATTAAAGAGTGGGTAGGCACTGCTTAAATGTTTCCAGGCCTTGTTTATAATTTATGGGATGTAGCTGGAACAATTGAGACAGGGAGTTTAGAAAGAGACCACATGAGAGATGCCAATAGAGTAGAATTTAAGGGTCCCTTGCCCTTGGATTCTGCTTTGGAATGGGCTTCATTCACCTAGGTTGTCTAAGATTTTAATAGGGCTAGCGTAGCCAGACTGGCATGCCCTAAGGACAAATGATGCTTCACTCAACCTAAAGCTAGGGGAAAAAAAAGACTTTGAATCACCTTGTGACCTGACTTCTTGAATTCCTAGACTCTCATATCCTTGAGTATAGAAAAAAAAAAAAAACGACTAAAGGTCACCTCTCTAGTACATCTAGTGTCTCCCCTGTTCCCAAGACCCATTTTGCTAAATATATCATCTCCTTTTCTTTCAAATTGCAGGGTTTCCTTTTTTAACTATATCTACTTATTGAAATCTGAAGAATTGTGCCCAACCTGGCAGCCTGGATTTGCTTATAGATAGAAAAAGAAAGAAAAAAAGAGTAGATGGAGTGTGGGAAGAGATGAGTATTTTATATGACCTCAAGTGGACTCTCTGTCTATCTTCACTGCAGCCCACCTGATGTGATTTGCAAAACTGCCTATTTCCCCATCTGAGATGCTTTTTGCTGCCATTTTTTCCTCTCTCTTTGCTTCACATTCAGAATCAGAGACCTGATTTTCATAGTCTAAACATTGTCAGTCCTGTACTTTCCAGATCTGACCCAGGAGCTGTTTGGCTGTACTCAAACCCACCTGACAACCCTTGGCTGCTCATTAGCATGCCAGGCAAGCAGAGTGAGCCTCTATAACCTTGATAAATTAAAAATTGGCTTATCAATATTCAATCAACCCACCTCATTTGTCCAAATATCTGACTTCCTTTCTGGCAGATTTGAGTTAACAGTCACTACATAAGTAAATGGAATTAAAATTACATATTCTTCCCTTAAACTGAAATTAAATCAGTCTGTCCCTAATGTCAACTTAAGTTCTGTAGTTGGGTAATAGGGGGATAATATATAGTGGCAGATACTGCACAGTAAAGTGTTAGTTTTCATTAACTGTCAGGGCTTCCCCATCAACGGAACAGTTAATTCAATGCTTCACTTGGAAATTGTGGGCATGGCAAGTTCAATCCGAATATGCCTATTGATATTAAAATTAAACACTGCTCAGCTGACTGCTTCCTTCCATAGTTTTATTTATGGACTTTCAAGACATCTGAATGAAATGACTGCCAAATTTCATGTTTTGTGTGGCCCTATGAGAATCTGGGGCTTTTCTGCTTTTTCCTCTCCAGCTGTTTGAACTCTGGTCCTTAACTAGCTAGACTTCTGCTCGTGGAACTAGTCCTTGCCCTGGTTCTGCTCTGTTAGGATCTAAGACCAAAGAACCAAAGCTCTTTTAACCTATTGGAACAGGCACGGGCAGACTGGACCAACAGGACTCTAAAACCATTTCATCCCACTCTGACCCTGGACAATTTGTCTCAGCAGTGACCAGTGTACCTTCTCAGTTACTGTTTGGCTTCACAATTTTGATCTAGATTATTTTGGGGTCGAGTTTTCCCTTTCATCACTCCTGCTTAACTATGTCATCTCCTCCCCGTATCATTCAAAGACTAAGTTCAGAGTCTCACGTTTGTCTCAGCCCACATCTTTCAGTTATGAAACCTTCGTTTCCTTGTTTTGTTTTTTTTCTTGCTGCATGTGTCCAGAAATCCCTGAAGGAGTTTGTAAATCTGCCTCCTGTGGCATCTGAGTGCTTACTGCTACTGACCTATCTCGGAGAGCATCCTACTTAGCTAAGTCATTTACCCCACCCCCACTCATGTCTGCTGCTTTATCCTTATGTGCTCTCCTCTGAAAGGATGCCCTCTTCTCACAGCAGGGGTACCTTTTTCAGGGGACCAGCCTTTGCAATTTCTGACTAATCTGTTTCCATTCTTCAGCTCTCTAAATTAAGATATCAATTATTTAGAATGTGTGTGGGTGTTCTAGCATTAAATTGTCCTCCATAATAACAAAATAGTAAGGGAAAAAGGAAACAAGTATTTATGAAGGGCCTACTATGTGCCAAGCAGTCTGCTATGTGTTTTACCAGTATTGTTGCATGTGGTCCTCATGAGGTGGGTACTAATTTTATCCCCATTTTACAGTTGAGGAAGCTGAGGTAGACTGAAGTTATGACTTGCCAAGATTCACACAGCTCATATGTGTCAGAAGCTGACTTTGAACTCAGATCTTTCTGATTCCACACCCCTCCATCCACTATTAGCCATCACGGAAAAGACAATTTTCAGAAATGTTTTTAACAAAAGCAGTAAACCTCTAGTAAATTTTCACCCATGGTCCTTTTGGGGGTTTGAGTAACCTAGAGGACAACTTGTTTTCTTACCTAGAATATAAATTCGTTAAGGGCAGGGACTGTTTGCCTTCCAGGGACACTTAGATTTTATTATAGGGTGAAGTCTCAAGTTAATCAATTGAATCTTGATTTGAAGAAATTTAAGCAGAACCAGATCTGTGAGACCCAGTGGTTCTGTTCAAGTCAAGGAGCCTCTCTTAAAACCAGACCATGATGATGACAGGGGCCATGGGCTAATTGTGTGTGTATGTGTGTGCGCATGTGTGTGTGAGACAGCCCTTAACCCAGAACCTGGCACACTAGCAGCATCTCCAAGTGCCATCTCAAATTGGATGTCCCATAGATATCTGAGACTCAACATATCCAAAACTGGACTTGATGTGATTTAAGGGGTTCAGGGACCCCCCAAAGACCAGAGTACTGGACAAGGTCATCTGGAATGAATTCACAGACTCAAGCATTCTTCAAGTCAAGTTGGCAAAGATTTATTGTAATGCAAATATGGTGGGCAGAGCTCCTTAAGGACCTTGAAACCTAACAGGAATGATGCTGAAGCTTATATAGGAAAAGTAGTAGATTATCTGGCAGATATGCTAATGAGGTGATAATTTACAATTTTGGTCACAGGTGTCATTCACTACTGGAAACCAGGGGAAGGGGTTTCTCAGGAATGTATTTTGGTCTGTTACTTCTGTAGCAAGATAGCTCTGAGAGTTAATGCCTATAGCTTGACCTCTGGATTGAATATGATAACTTTGGGAATCAATACATGACAAATCTGTGTTTAAAAGATAGTCCTGTTTTTACAAGATAATTTCTTGTAAATTAATTTCTTGTCAGCTTGCTCCAGGAATGGGGAGAGATAGTTTACCTTACTGGGGCCCATGCATGAGTTATTGCTAGGCCTAGTGTCCTTGGGCTGGGGAGAAAACTTAGCGATATTATTTTGAAGCTAGAGAGAAATGTGATCTTGGAACTGGGGTCTAAGCACAAGCACCTAAGCATCCCATCAGACTCATTATCTTTCTCCCCCAAACCTTCCTCCCTTTCCAACTTCCCGATTACTGTTGAGGGAACCACCATCTTCCCATTTAAAGCCCCTTCCTAAATTT
>NW_027187339.1:9545290-9571379 GCF_028583685.1 Petaurus breviceps papuanus
CATAATTGCTTTTGTATTGTCTTCCCCGTTAATTAAACTGTGAGCTACTTGAGAGCAAGAACTGCTTTTGTCTCTTTGTATCACTTGTATTTAACACAGTACTACAGAGTGTTAAGTAGGTACTTAATAAATGCCTATGGATGAATTGTAAACTATTGGTTGAGTGAGAGAATGAATGAACAAAGATTAACTATGATATTGCAGTCAACTTTTGTCCCTTTTTTTTTTAAATGCTTTATTGTTTTGTTTTTAACGATGTTTCCATGTCCCAATCCCACATTCCTTCAAAACAAAAGGAACCAAAAAACAAACAAATCCAAACCCAGGCTTCATTATAACAAAGAAAAAAATTAAGACCAACTGACAAAATAACCAACTTTCTGGGTATGAAACATTTTGTATCAGTATTCTATCACCCAGTTTTATGAGAAAAATGAAGTGATTGATTGACTTTTAAAGTTGTTTTCATTTACAATCACACTGATATTGTTTTACTTATTACATGGCTTACTCTCCTGGTTCTCTTCCCTGTCTCCCCTTGAAATAATATGAAGAATTCAGAGAAACAGACAAAGAGATAGTTGAACTAAACTCACTGATTTCAGTAGAAACCCGGTAGAGTAAGCAATTCATATTCTGGGGTTCTTTGACCACTGACAGGTTCCATGAACTTAGGGAAAAAATCAGATCTTTTTCCCCCCACTAAACTTGGGTTTCCTTTGTAATCCTTTGTATTTTATGTCTTCAAAAGCAACCTTTTGGGGCAGCTAGGTGGCTCAATGAATAGAGCACTAGTCCTGGAGTCAGGAGGACCTGAGTTCAAATTCGATCTCAGACACTTAACACTTACTAGTCATGTGACGTTGGACAAGTCACTTAACCCCAATTTCCTGGTCTTTCCCCCTCCAAAAAAAAAAAAAAGCAATCTTTTGAGAAGAGGTCGACAGACTTCCCCAGGTTGCCAAAGGATTCCATGACACCAAAGGGTTAAGAAGCCCTGCGTTGGAGGAAGAATTTGGAATTCTTTCTCAGGGCCTAGAGAGCTTTCTCTGAGCAGGTTTTTTCGTCCACTAATTAGTCTGCTTTACCTGCCTCACAGGCAGTGACACCTGCCTGGAGTTGCAGAGATGCATGGCAGATTCCTCAGGGGCTTTTGGGGGATTGCATATCTCCATGCCTGTCCTCATCTCAAGCAGAGCATGATTACAGATAGCTCTATGCATCCCCAGTCCAATCTTCACATGTTATTGAATGTTTCCTGCTTCCTCCAGCCATCTAATTTATTCTTACTCATTAGTATTTCAGGACTCTAGACTTTGGAATCTGTTAGTCATTCCCCAAATCACCTATTCTTTGCTGAGTTATTCACCTGTATTCTTCAAATTCATGTTATCTAAAATGTAGGTCAGTGATATTAAGCAATTTTTCCCCTAGATGCTCAATGTATTTTTGTATTGATACAGCAAGGAAGCAAGGGGAGAGAGAGACAGACAGACACAAACAGAGAGACACAAAGAGGCAAAGAGCCACAGAGAGAGATAGAAAGAGAGAGACAGAGAATCAGACAGAGAAAGATAGAGAGAATAAATAGGCAGGCAGGCAGGGACAGAGACGGTAGAGAGACAGAGACAGAGAGGAGATAGCAGTTAGAGAGACACAGACCAGGACAGAGATAAAGACCAACAGAGATAAATATAGAAGCAGAGAGATAGATACCGAAGCAGACAGACCCAGAGAGAAAGACAGAGACAATGAGTGAGTGAGAGACAGGTGGAGAAAAATAGATTGTTGTTTCAACTCCATGCTATCCAGAAAGGAGAGAGAGGGGGAGAGAAAGAAGGAAGAAGAAAAGTAAAGATTGTTTCAACACAAGCCTGTCTAGTATAGTAGGAGGAGGAAGAGGACTAGACTGAGAGAGACAGTATACTTGGGTTCTATTCCCAGTTCTCTTCACACAACTGCATGACCTTGGACTCTTCACTTTTTGGAGTCTCCAATTTCTCATCTTTAAAATGAGAGGGACTAAATTGCTTCTAAGCCAGTAACCCCTCCATACCTACCATTCTATGGTTCCCTAAACATTTTATAATAATAATAGCATTTATACTCCTTTATATAAAGCACTTCACTAACATCTTATTTTATCCTCTTAACAATCCTAGGAAATAGATAAGGAAACTGAATAGCCCATTTTAGCTACTTAATTTCTGAGGCTGGATTTGAACTTGGTCTTCCTACATCCAGGTCCACAATTCTACCCAGTACCAGTAGGCAAGGCATGCATTGTACTTTTGTACACAAAATCATAGAATCCCTAAGTATTCAAGCGAGATGGGCCCTTAGAGATCATCTAATCTCATCCTTCTACTCTTTCATAGCAGTTTAAAGATGATGAAATTGAAAGTCAGAGCCATGAAGTGATTTCACCAGAGTCATTCAGTGAGTTAATAGTGTAATAGATGCTGGGATTCAAATCTCCTAACTCAGAATCATAGGACATTAGAACTGGAAATACTCTTAGGGATCTGTTTCACAGAGAACACACAGGAGGCACTGGAGTTTTCAGACTCCAGCCTCCAACAGGTTCACTCTTGATCTGATCAGACAGGCAGACACCTTCAGAGGGGTTAATAATCGTGCTTTATTCTAGTCTAGTCTTCTCAGAAAGGTTGCTAATAATGCTGATAAAGGAGAAACAACTGCTGTAGCATTCCCTAATCACCCTTCTCCCAGGGGAATGGCAAGGGGGGGAGGGGGGCACGCAACTACCCCTACATCTTGATGGGGTCAGTCGAGACAGGAGCAGCTTGTGCACTTCTCTAAATCCCCTCAAGCCTTGATTGGCGTTGGTCAAGGCACACACAGGTTCCCCTAATCAAAATATCAATTTCCCACAATATATACAGTTTCTCAGAGCCAAAAGGTGCCATAACCCACATGACTCTGCACAGTACTCGATTGGCTCAGAGCCAAAAGTCATGAAAGCCTACGTGACTCAACACAGGATGGGTTATAGCTATGAAATGGGGTAGAGTTCAAAGGAGTAAGACATCCGTGATTGGTAAGGCAAACTACCTGTGTTCTAAAGGACTAGGGACTGATTCCATATGTTCCTAGCAGGTGGCCAACACTTCAAGGAAGAAGAATGGGCATTATCTTTAGACCTGGGAAGAAGAGATTGTTATGGCTATGGATACTGGGAAACTGAACTCTAAGAAATACTAACACTAAAATCCACCTTACTTACAGGATTATCTCATTTTTATAGATGAAGAAACTGAGAGGTTATTACACTCAATATTCTTCCTGATGCATATCTAATGAAAGGCAGAATGGTATTTGTATATGAATGACTAAAAGTAGGCTATTGATTGATATTGGGAAGAAAAGGATCAGCTTTAGTTAAAATGACAATGTTCCTGTCTTTTTTACTTTAAAATCACAGGAGCTTTTCTAATTGTTTCATGTTCTCTTGCTCAAACCGCCAACTATGAGATTAAATCTGAAGGTCTTCTTGGGAGTTACTATAGGTCCCAATGTGAAATGTCATAAAGACTTTCTGGCCACCAGGGTAATAATAAATTGTTCTAACAGTGGTGCCCTAACATACTGAAAACTGCTCCAGTCTTTTCCAAGTGCTTTTTATCTCCAAGGAAATATTCTAACACTGAAGGCATGTGGTCTATTGCTATTGAATTTTGTCATGGACAGAGGGACAGAGTTACCCTCCATTTTTGAGTTCTTTTGATTGTGTTCTCTTAATGGATATTTTCCAGTATGATTTGCATTTGTCCACAATTCCATCACAGAACTAATTGGTCTTTGGAGAATATTCTAGGACAATAGTCTTATAAGATAATAATAATAATAATAGCTAACATTTATATGCTGCTTACAATGTGCCAAGCACTGTGCTAAATGTTTTACAATTATTACTTATTATCTACATTATTTATGATTGCTAAGAATGATCACAATTATATCCCTTGCACTGTAATGTGGGGATTGAATCAACACTATAGGGAAGCAGTCAGGGAATGGGTACAGAGAGTATTTCAAATATGATTTATTAATTAGTATCTTGCTATTCTGTTTCATTAAATGACTTTTGCTTTAAATTTATGCATGATCCGACTTGGTCTAGAAAAAGGATATATATTGGTAGAGACTCAGAGCTGTGGTTTTGAATAGGTAATAATTACCAGCAGTACCATGAACCTGAGTAAAACTCAGGATGAGTCCCAGGCTACATTCAGACCCATTTTTTTTTTGCCTTTTTTTTTGGAGGGCAATTGGGGTTAAGTGACTTGCCCAAGGTCACACGACTAGTTTTTGTGTTAAGTGTATGAGGCCAGATTTGAACTCAGGTCCTCCTGACTCCAGGGCTGGTGCTCTATTCACTGTACCACCTAGCCACCCCTCAGACCTATTTTTTAGAGAGAAATTGTTTAAAATTTGATGTTTTATTCACTGACAATCAAAAAAGGGTTTTTTTTTAAGATATTATTTAGGTCCCTTTCTCATGTAATTGATTGTCTTGATTTTTTCTCTCCTGCCCCAGAGTTCCTATCCATTTCTCCATGTGCCCTCACCCATTATTTCTGACTCTCTGAATTCTATCCATTGTTCAGAGCTGAGTTACTTACCTTACCCATGAAACTTTCATTGACCATTCCAATGTCAGGGCCTACCAAATACCCTTCATTCTTCCCTAGAGCTGAATTCAACCTTTAAAGTCCTGAGGTCATGGAGACATCTGGGGATTGTGACTTCTTCCCTTTTATTCATCATAGCATCTAGCAAAAGATAGGCAAACAGTACGTTTTCAGAAAACACTTAATCAGTGTGGACTAAAGGTCATTGAACCCAGTTTCCTTTAGGACAAGTCTTCTCCATAGCGAAATATGGACACACCACTCTTTTCAATGTCTAAACAAAAATGGCAGGCTCCAGTCCCCAGTTCTATGACTGGTCTTGACTCTGTCCATTTTCCTTTTTGAGCTGAGCAGTCTTGATAAATCCTGTGTTCTTGTCACCAGGGACATCTTTCTTCCCCTGCATTTGTGAAATCATCTGCAAATGCAATTCTTCTAAGTGACACCATATTTTTACTCAATAACACCTTGAAAAATTGTGTTTACAAATCCCAAACCCAAGACATTAATAACAAAAGAAAGAAGGCAACTACTGGTGGTATTTCACTTAGTCATTGACACTGCTAAACTTCTACTGATTGTTTTTAAATTCCAAGGGAGAGCAAAACCTTTAAAAAAAAAATGATGGTCTCCATGCAACCAAAATTACTTCTACCCAGGGATGTCTCATGCTATTAATATTCACATTTGTTTGGGCATCTGGAAAAGAATAGCATTTTGAGTGTATTTGATCTGATTTGATTTCCCTTCCCCCAGAGTCTCACCCAGCCTTGGTTTGAAGCAGGAAGCCCCGGGCAGGGCTGAACAGGACAGCTCAGCCTCTCTGCCCAATTATTAGAAGTCATTGTTTGCCAGAGTTTAGAATGAAATATTTTAAGGAAAAATGTTTTTAAAGTTTTTTTTTTAATGTAATCGATCAGAGTCTAGCAGACTATACTCTCCCAATCTGTACTCCATAGAGCCACCCTTTGGAAATCAAGGAAGGTAGGATTTTTGGATGGAAAAATACAATATTTTGATAGAGTCTCTTGCCATGACATCCATGTGTTCCTTTGGAAACACACCAAAGGTTAATAGAAGCCTTACAAAATAGAGGATGATTGAGACCATCTGGGAAGGAGCTGTATTAGCTGAGAGATCCTAAATTCAGTTCCCAGACTGTGAATTTCCAGAAGGAGAAATTACAGTGAAGCATGGAGTGTGGTGTCCAAAGTACACGAATGTGTTAAGCAAGGTGGTCTAGCCTCAGATATTGGGTATTTAGTACAGGTTTAATGGGGGCAGAGGGGTGCGGCGAATACGTTAGAAATAGACCCCTTGGGTCCATCCCATGATTCCTTTAGCCCTTCAGTCTGCCTCTGTTGGTGTCCAAAGGAATGATATGGACCCTACCTTTTCTGATGCCACTTTCAAAGAGTGGAACCATGCCTCACATATCCTCAAGGTCCTGCTTAACATCTCTTTAGGAAGAGACTCAAGGCTATCCACAGTTTAACACCACCCTAAATTTCTAGCCTGATCTTATTCATACATTCCAGGATCTCTATACTTCAGCTAAACTGAACTTACCTCTCAGCACCCCACCCCCAAATATACTTGTACTTTTCCTCTCTTTGTTTTTGCCCCAAATATTTCCAGTGCTGGCCTCCATTCTTCTCATCACCTTTAAATAACTGCAAAGCCTTAAAGCCTCTTCATATACCATCCTTTTCAGAAAGGTTTCCCAGATTCCTTCTCCCCCCAGTTACTGTCCTTAAACCTCAGGTAACAATTTGTACTTTTCTAATGTTTACACTTACCCTATGATGTCTTGTATTGTGATCATCTGTGATATTGTGATCAGAAGTCATGTTTCTCTTAACTTGTGTCCCTTATCCAGCATCTAGCATATTGTTTCACACCTAGCATGTTCTTGATCAACATTTATTGAATGAATGGATGTATCTAAAGCATTTTAAGGTATTTATATGTTCAACCAAAACCATCTTTTCAAGTAACAAGTTCCTTAAGTCATTATGATTCCGTGATAGGACCTGGACCTTGAACTTTCCCAAACACTTTCAGCTGCCCAGATCACTTTCTTCTTGCCCGAGACATCTGGCCCAGCCCAACCCACTTAGATACTCAACAATCCCTTTAATTGCCCTTTCACTGCAGTTCTCTGACCTCTTAACTCCTTTCCTTGTCTGCACCTGGCCCACCCCCGGCTATTTACCACTCCTTTATCCCATCCAGATCTTCTCACTGTCTTTTCTTCTTTATATAAGTACCAATCCTACTCTCACTAAATTGTGCAGATTCTTAGAATCTTGCAGTTCCTACAATACTGCAGATTTACTAGGAATGTTGTCTGCCTATAATAAAACCTGGCTACTCTGGCTGAAAGAAGACTTGAATGATTGAATTCTTTCAAGGCAGACCCCCTGTACCCTTGCATTTCAGGGTTCCCAGCACCCCAAACTGCAACAATTAGTGTTTAAAGTAGAACTTTTTCATTTGTCCTAAACTGTCTGACTTCATTTCATTCCATTCCATTCAATAAAAATTTATAAATGCCCACTCTGGGAAAAACAAGAGTCAGAATAGAGGAGCATTGTGGTCAAGAAGGCCCGAGCTCAAATTTAGCTTCTGTCCCATACTGCCAAGTCCCTTGACTTCTCAATATCCTAGATAACAATCTAAAATTACAGACTCCAGAGGAGCTACCTAGGTACACATGTGAATGGAGTTTTCACGGAAGAAGTGCTGTATACCCATGGAAATCACAAGTCTCAATTACTCCCCTCCCCCTCCTTCACCTCCTATCCTCCATACTCCTTCCTTCCCCTGATACATTGTGATAGATATTAGGAAAATCAACACAAATTAAAAACCAAAAAAGATTCCCATTCTCTAGTAGCTTACATTTTATTAAACCCATCTCCTTCAAGAGACTTGGTTGGAGAGACACTAACATATGTGGGGATTGATTGGGTGAACAAGACTGGTTTTTAAGGCTGGTTGTGCCTTCCAAATCCTTATTGACTTTATTCCTCCCCTGCAGAGTCTTTGTCTTTTCAGGTTAAAGAGACCAGATCATTTTTAGTTTCTCCTCATATTCAATATGTACTGTACGAATTCAACTGTACGAATTGGATTTAACATGGTGAGATTTTCCAGAACAACACTTGTCCTTTCAGTAACAATGTGTGCTGAGGAGAACTGAAAGGTACTTGCTTATCATCTCTCTACCTTTAAGAAATACTGTCAAGGCTGAAGTCAAGGAAATTGAATAAATGAATGGAGGAATGAATCAATGAAAATCTAGTAAGTGCTTACTGTGTGTCAAGGACTTCTAGAGAACCTGGGAATACAAAAGCCTTCAACCAGTTTAACCCTTTACTCTAAGGGAGAAGGGTGTGGGGGAATGGATACAATACTAGTCTTGAGGTCGGGAATACTTAGGTTTGATCCCCACCTCTGACACTAACTAGATAGCCAGGAGAAACACCTAATCTGTGTCTCAGTCTCCTCATATGTAAAATGGGTATAATACCTGTAGTACCACCTAAGGAGGGTTATTATGAGGTTCAAATAATATATATGTATACTGCTAAACAGTCTCTGAAGTGTAATTAATTTATATATGTCAGTATATATGCATATATACACATATATAAATAAGCACATATACATATGGAGAGAGCTTTTCCTAGTAATTCCTACTTTTTCATCCAAGTTTCTTCACTGTAGTTTTTCCAAGTTTATTAACTCTGATTTTGAAAGAGGATCAATGCATATTCTACCTGTACACAAAGGTCACATTGGTGGAACTACCTACAAATCTTCCTTGTGCCCTCAATAGCACTACTCTTTAGAAATGCCAACTCTCCCAAAGTGGGGTGAAGACACTCAGAAGCGCTGCTATTAGTATACTGAGTTTAAATCTTGCCTCGAATGCTTACTACCTGTGTGATCTTGGTTATGACACTGATAGGTTACTCCCTGAGTCTCAGTTTCCACAACTGAAGGTTGAGCTAGATAATCTTTAAGGCAAAGGGAAGTAAAAACAGGGGCAGCCAGGTGGCTCAGCGAGTAAGAGCACTGGCCCCCAGTGTCGGGATGACCTGGGGGATCGAATACGGGCTCAGATACTTAGCACCACACCCAGAAATAACTGGCCGTGTAACCTTGAGCAAGTTACTTAACCCCAGTTGCTTTAAAAAAAATTATAAAAATAAATAAAGGAAGTAAAAACTCTCCAACTATGCTCTGCTTTTCCTGGCTCTAGGGAATCATGAGATTCTCCGAACCGATCTTAACCTTGTGTTACAAGTGCAACATGTAGCATGGAGTTGTCATCGTGTGGCTTAAAGGAAGGCAGAAATGACATCTCTATTTTTCCTCCCACCTTTCTCCAAGAGAGACTTTAATACTTGCCAAGAGGGGAAGCAAGAATTTGGGGGCCAGAAGTTCTGACACTCTGCTCTTCTCAGAAAGAGGGAATAGTAGGCTAGAATTTATTGCTCCCTTAAATGTTAGTCTAGGAGATAAAGTTTTCAGGTTCAATCTAACTTCTCATCCTGGTTTCATTACTGGAGAAAATAGAAGCCAAAGTTTAATACACAATGCTTGATTCTCCTCTCACTAAACACCAGTTCCATGATGAACATAGCAGGTAGCCAAATAACTCATTTGTCCAAATTAAATAATAAGAAACAAAAACAAACAAAGAAATTAGAAAAATATATGTAGGAGACTATATACCAGACAATACATAGTGAAGGAGCTCTCCCACTGGGAACAAGGTAATTCAGTTCAACCGAGAGATAGACCTAGATCTAACCTAAAGTGAAGTCCCTTGACTTCTTTAGTGTAGCAAGCTGGGGGTGGGGACATAATGGAGACTGTCAGCTCATTTCATATTAGCCTCTTCTCAGAGTCTTTTCCTTCCACAACCTGAAGACCTTCCATCTTCTCTCTGGGAACTAGAAGCCAATAGTTCCCAAAGTCTGAAAAGACTTAGCAACTCAAAAACTAAAGAGCTCTCCTTCCTTCAACTCTGGCCAACTCTTCACTACCCCTCACACAAGTGCGGGACATTGATCTCCATCAATAAGTAGGAAGTCCCATACCAATGGGTTTTGGGTCTGGAATTATACCCTTATCTCCTGACCCTCACATTAGATGTGACAAAACTGACCAGAGATTCCTATTGGAGTATGAAAATTCTAATTTGACTATTCTTAATGGACAAGAGTAAGTTTTAATTCTATAAACAAATGGATTGACATATGCACGTTTGTTCTCAAGCTCCCATCAGATTTAATTAAATTCAAGTCTAATCAATATGTTATTTTCTTTAGTCAATCTAAAACACCACACTTTCTCCCAAAGTAAATAGCTCTCTCCCTTCTCCAAGAAACCCCATAATGAAAATCCTATGTCATTCTTTGTAATAGCAGATTCTCAGTCAATTTTATAACCAATGAAGGAACTATCTCACCTTCCTATTGGAAGCATACATGATATATTTCATCTGTGTATGTGTGTTCCATATGTGTTTCTGTATTTTATATTAGGCTAAATTTTACATTTTATATTCTATAATAAATTTTTATTATTGATTAAATTTCTAGAAAAGGAAAGCAGGGACTTCTGGGATAGCATAAAAAAGATTACAAAGGCCTTTGCCTCTTTTTTTTTTTTTTTTTGGACTAGACCTTCACCTTCATTGGTGTAGGGAACTCTACCAAAGGAGATCAGCCCCTGTCCAACAACTTGGAGACTTACAAAGTTTCCTGAGGCACTGAAAGGATCATAGGATCATGGATTTAGAGCCATAAGGGACATTAGAGGTCACTGAATCCTACATTCCCATTTTACAGATGAGGAAACTGAGGCTGAGAGAGATTAGATGATTTACTTAGAGTTACAGTCATACAACTAGAATGTGCCAGAGATAAGACTTGACTCCTGGTCTTCCTTACTTCTATTATGGCTCACTGCTTTCTCAATAATTCTCTTAAAAACAATTATAGGAGTTCTAAAAAGAAACCACCAAATGTTCTTCAATTAAAAAAAAATTATTCAAAGAAATGAGCAAACAAAATAGAAAAATATATATGTATAGATGCATATATGCATATACATATATATGGATTTTTTTTGCCAAAAGAAAAATATATTGAAACCACACAAATAGCAGCATCAAAAACAAAGTTAGAATTTTCTCAAGACACAATAAAATGGGTAATGAAAACACTGAAGAACTGAAAGAAAAAATTAAATTAGCAAACTATCATAAAATGAAATACAGAAGGAGCTAGGTGAACTAAGAATTCTCAGGGCATGAATGATGATGTGGCTTTCAGTGGAATAGAATTCTCCATGGAAATCATAAATGAATGAATGAAAATTCATTTTTAAGTCCTTACCATGGGAAAAGCAGCATGCTACGTGCTGAAGTTACAAAGCAAGACAGTGCCTGTTCTCAAGGAGTTCTCCTTCCAATGAGGGAGACAACATATATGAGGTTTCAGCTGCAAATCAGATGGAAAGGTCCCATGGTCCTCAGGATTTAGTAGCAAAGTAGATTGTAATATGTCTTCTGTGATGTCATTTCTACTGGTAATCATATCCATTTGAAATGTTGAACTACTTGACAATGCCAAGGAATTTAGTGGCAAGAACTTTCTTTCCCACAGGTCTTCAATAGCTGTGACTGGAGCACCCACATGGGCTGATTACCAGGTCTTATTTCCATAGGGTTGTTTTCTGGAGGATGACTGTAAAGGCTAGTCTGGAAGAAGAGTCAGAGAATGTTCCCACTATCAGGAATCTTGGACTTACCTGTCCACTGATGACAGTTGGTCAGCAGTTGGTGTTGGTTGTGGCAAGGAAAGTAGGTCTCTTCTCTTCAATGACTGCTCCCCTCACGATGAATCCAGATAGAGGACAATGGTCTTGGGAAAATTGCTACTCCCAAGGGTTTTGAGTTCAGGGACCTAGGTGGTCTTCTTGAATGTCTGAGTGTAGGTAGTAGGTGAGATGGTGGCATTACTTTCATTTGCCTTGCACATGGGGCTTCCTATCTCTCCTTTAGGGTGTGTTGCTGCTTCAGTTAAGTTAACTGAAGTTCCTTGCTATAGGAAGGAGGGACCAAGCCATTCTATCATTTCCTCTAGCAATTCATTGCCTGCCTGAACCTTCATTCACAACCACCTTCTCTCATTGTCCCCTTTCCAACTTTTCATCTACAAAATTCTGCCTAACACCTTGAGAAGTCTCCACCAAGAGGTCAACCGCTTAGCAATGTTGATATTGACTAAAGTCATTCTTAAATGATTAAAAAATTCCCACTACATCATACCCTCCTTATCCCAGTGATTCTGAACACTCAGTGGTGATAATTAAAAATTTTAGTCCTTCACTGACCAGTCCCTTATTCCCATGCCCCTTCATCCAGCACCACCACTATCTCATGCTAAAGCTACCCATCCCTTCCACCATGAACTCTTTTATGCCTGCTCTACACAAACTAAATTCTCTTTTAAACCTTTTCCCTTTCCTAATCTTTCCATCTTCTTGCACTCATATAAACCTGGTTCTTTCCTGAAGGTATAGGATTCCCTGGCCTTTCTTTCTAGCAGTGATTTGACTTTCAATTATATCCACTGGTCATCAGGAGGGCAGCAGAACACTTTTTTGCTCCCTATTGACATTTCCAGGTTTTCCTCTGTTTTGGTCACCTCTGCTCCTTTGAAGTTTACTCATACCATATTTACCATCTAATTAAGATTCTGGTAACTGTTATCTACCGATCTCCAGAATACTCTCTTTTCCTCGATGAGTTCAGTCCCTGGTTCACAATCTTTCCTCCCAAACTCCCATCTTCATACTAAGGGATTTCAACATACATAATGATTATCCTTCAAATACTCTAACCTCCCAGTAGCACAACTTAGTCATTTCTTATGGCTTACTCCTCCACCCCACACAGAGAGGGTCGTATCCTGTGATCTTCCTGTCACTCACGAGTATTCCCCTTCTATATTCATGAACTCCAAAATTCCCTTATCTGATCATAATCTGTTGTCACTCCCCCTTTCCTTCCACCTTGCAACTCCAAACTCTCTTCTATATCTTTACCATGACCTACAATCCTTCCAATCCTCAGTTGTTTCCCAGGCCATCAGGCCTGAATTTACTACACTCTCTTCCTTCCTCAGTCTTGATCCATTGATGAATCGGTTCAACTCTACACTTCTTTTAACCTCTTCTTTCAAGTGCTGTGTCCTTTTATGCTACCACTGATCTTGACTTTCAAGCCTCCGCCTTGGATTGTTCCCACTATTTATTGTCTTCACTCCTACTCATATGCTGCTGAATTAAATTGAGAAAAGTATAAAGTTATTCTGAATGGATTCAATATCTGTGTAACCCAAGCCCCCAAACTCATTGGTATGGTATGCTTTCCTCACTTAGTGAAATGAATTCCTTGAGCATTCATTTTATAGCTTGGAGTTAGCAAAAGCAAGAGAGAAATGGAGAGATCTAATATTTTCAGTCTTTTGGGGCTGTTTCTGGCTTCTAGATTAGAGAGAGAAGGTGGGCTATGTCAACCTCTCACCATGTTGCTGAAAGGAGAAAGACTCTGGGAAGAAGCTGACATGTAGAACTTCAATTACATCCTCATTCTCAACTTGCCACACTAGAGACTTTTGAGCATTTTCTCTTTGGGTAAGATTCTCTCTTTGGGTCAAGCTTAATTACTTTGTTCCCAATGAGGGTTACTCCAACCTGTATTGTCAGGTATATTTTCTCATAGGTATACTTTCTCTGATTTCTGTTTTGCTATTGACTTGGATAAATGGGTTTCATTGCTATTGACTCTATGTGTTCATTGTGGGACTGGTATTTGATGGGAAGGGAATCAAGTCTTGAATATAAAACTTGGGGCCACCCCTTCCCCGTTAATGAATATTGGTAAGAAGTTTAGCTTGAACCTTAAAATTACTTCTCCTACACTATTTAAGGAAACACACACACATGAATAATATATAATGGTTAATTAATTATTAAATAATTTTATAATGTATTTATATAAAATAATATATAAATAAAATATTTATTTTATAATATGATTAATTGTATGCTATATAGCTAATTATATCTTATAATTTTATGTATGTATATATAATTTCTAGCCTGGTATCCCCTCTCTCTGAGGAAAGCACAATACCCACCCTCTAGCCCCTTTTTACCTTCTTCTCCTGACAAGACTATAATATCCCCAGAGAGGGGTGGGGAGAGAAGACAATAGAGATGTCTACTCCTTCCTCTTGCATGTGTGAGAGTAATAAATTGCCTGACTCATGATCTTTTGAGTGTTTCTGTTCCTTCTCAGTACCTCAGCCATGATCTCCCCATAAGGGGGGTCCTTATTTTTTTTTGTTTACTGTACCTATTTTAATATAATTTTATTGATATCTTTTATTTTTATATAGCCTGAATTTCCCCTTTATATTTCTCTTCTCTCACTCCAAAAGCCATCTTACAGAACAAAGAATATTAAAAAAAAATAGGAAGAAAACATTTCAAGATGCAGGACAATCATTTCCTGTCCCCAAATTTCACCTCGGAACTTCTGTCAAAGACTGCAACAGTGACCTATGGAATGAATTCTATTCCATATTCCCAAGGTTTTCACATATTTACCTCTGATCTTCCTTCAGCTTCTTTGCTCTCCAATCATCCTGTATTCTACTTCCCAAGGTAAAGTTCTGATTATGTGATCCTCTTCCACAAAAGCTTTCAATAACTCCCCAGTGCCTGCTGAATAAAACCCAAACTTCTTAGCATGGATTTTAATTCCTTCCATGATTTGGCCCCAACCACACTTTCCAGTCTTATTTGTCACTACCTCCTTACTTACTCCTGTGGTCTACTAGGCTATTTACTTGAATCAAACATGACCCAGACTCTTACCTTTGAAATGTTTTTCCCATCACTCCCAACTCTTCCAATCCAATTTCTATATTTGCATACTGAACTGGACCTTCTAGTTCAGACTACTTCTTCCATAAAATGTTCCTTAACTTCCTCAGCTGGCAGCCATCTGTGCTTTGTGCCAGAAAGAATTATCTAGACCTCATGGACATCAGCACTCCCAATGATAGCCCACATCAGATTAAAATATAATTGAGATATATTTTTAAAAAAACAAAAATTCAATAAAACATAATATTATTATGTGGTCTTCTAAGTCAATGTGTTCCTGCAGTATTCTTGGTGATGTTGCTTCTTTTTGATATTGATACCAGGCTCTAGATGACCACGGTACTTTGATCAGACTTTCAAATTTATTCTTTATAGAACACAGCAGACCCACCAAGCTTTCCTACCTGATTTCTAGGAGCCATAACCAGGGATTTTCTAAAAACTTGGGATGAAAACAGTTGAGGATAGCGGAAGGAGAGGTCATGATGCAGGTGATTGGCCATCCCAGAAGAAGGAGTAGCTCATCAAGAATCCTTGGGAGGGTTGTGGAAGAAGGTTAGCCTTCAGTCAGAGCTCTAGGCCAAAGTCTAATTGTACTGCAGAACAGTGTGAGCTGTGAGGGAACTCAGATGGAGCACAGCATGAGAAGAGCAGTTGCCACAGGGAAGGGGCATCTCACTCTTGAGGACGTCAGCATCCTGGGCTAAAACCCAATTTGTCCTCTACCAGTTACAGTTCTCTGAAAGTCCTGGAATAGTTAAGTGACTTAGCACTCTTCATACAGAAAGGCACTTGAATCATCTTTCTCTAAATCACTTATCCTTGCCTCTCTCTTTTTTTACTTCTTTCTTTTCTTCCTCACCATTTGTTTCCCTTATATTTGTCTGCCTGTGAATAATTTTTAGCTCTCGCAGGGACTTTCCCCCCTAGAAGTCTCATCCTTTCATACCAAAAGACTTTTGAGTGATGAAGGGATGTGGACTGGATAAGGAATAAAACTTGACTTTATCTACCAGTGACAGCCTCTGATGAACAATCCCTCAAGCAGCTTATTCTCAGCTGATACTATGAAGGCCATGAATGGTGAGTTTACATTTTGATGGATTCTTGGACTGGGACCTTTCTTTTCTCATTTGGGGTCAAATTTCATTTTGGTGGTAACAGGACGGGAGGCAGAAGAGTTTGAATAAGCATGGAATGAGTGGGACAGTGAGGATAGGAAGTTGGGGGCAGTGTGTGTGTGTGTGTGTGTGTGTGTCTATCTTTCTGTCTCTGTCTCTCTCTCTATCTCTCCCCTCTCTTTCTCTATCACTCCCTTCCCTCTGTATCTGTATCTCTCTGTCTCTGTCTCTCTATCTCTCTCTCTGTCTCTGTCTCTCTCTGTCTCTCTCTCTCCATATATGTATGTATGTATGTATGTATATCATGTATGTGAGTATGGAATTAAAGGTATATTGACAACTACCTGCTTGATTTCTAAGGACACTCACAGGACAGGAATTCTACCCTGATGGAACAGGTATAAACAAAGCAGGGATAGATACAGCAGAAGAAAGTTCAGCCCACAGGTAAGAATGTGAAGGCATCAGGAAGACCACATCCTATGAGCCCCCATGACTGTCTGTTCTATATTTGGCAGAGGTCCCAAGGCATAATTTAGGGATGAGAGTGATTGTCTTATGCGATGCTGTCCTCAAAACATTTGACATGAAATAGCCTGATTCTTGGACGAATCAAATCATCCTTCTCACCGCATAATATAAAAGTTGTGAAGCTAAATTCAATATCAATCGTATCCATAAATATAAAGTTGGGAGGGATCAGAGAGGTCACTTAGTTTGACCATCTTCATTTTATAAATAATAAAATAGGCTTTAAAAGTTGAAATAAAATTGTAGGATCATAGATCATAGATTTCCAGTTTGAAGGAACCTCAGAAGCCACCTTGTCTAACCAATTAAAGATCAAGAAACTGAAGATGAGGGAGGTTAAAGAAACTTGCCCCAAGGACACACAGATGGTCCTGCTGGCAGAGTTTGAAGCTACCATGTCAGGGAGTCTTTCCACTGCTCCAAACTCTGAGTTGTCGGAAGTCACAGAGGTAGTAAACAACACCCAGATGGTATCATGGATTTGGAGTGTTAGACGTGGAGTTAGGAAAATCTGAGCTTAAATATTTCCTCAGATAGGTGCTAACTTTGTGATGCTGTGCAAGTCACTTAATCACTCTCAGTCTCGATTTCGTCTTGTAAAATGGGCAGGTATGTGGTGCAATGAATAGAACACTGGGCTTGGAATTAGGAACACTCATCTTCCTGAGTTCAAATCCAGACACTAGCTATATGACCCTGGGAAGGTCACTTAATCCTGTTTGCCTTAGTTTCCTCATCTGTAAAGTTGGCTGGAGAAAGAAAGGGCCAACCACTTTTGCCAAGAAAACTCCAAATGAGGTCACAAAGAGTTAGTCACAAACTGAACAACACTAATATTTACCTGATAGGATTAGTGTAAGGATCAAACTAGATAATATTTGTAAAAGTGATTTCTAAACCTTAAAGCTTTAAACAAATGCTAGCTATTATTATTTTTGTGGTTCCTCAAATGTCTGACAGCAAAATCAGCTCTCTTGTTGCTGTATCCATAGCCACACCCCAAATCCTAGAGAGATGCATAGAGCAAAGAAGACTTCCTCAGCATCAAAGAACATCTCCTAAGTGTTGTCCTTTTAAGAAAAAAGGAGAAAGTAGGACACAAGGGAGTCCACTGGCACTTTTGAGGGCGATTTGCTGATGCTTCTCTCTTCCTCTGAGTATCTTAGCTAGGGCTGCCTGGCCCCACCTCAACATCTTCCATGAGAAAACTGCATACATCTAATTTCCCCTGGTGCCTGGTGGATACGCATGGATCCCCTGCTGTTCTGCTCTGGAATGCAAGAGGAGGCAAGCGGGCAGATAACTCTCAGGCTTATTATCTCCCCGACTGCACCTTGCTTTGGGCCCAAGATGGGGAGCAGGGAGCCCAGGGGATAAACAGAATGCTGGATTTCCTGCAGGTATTTTGGAGTGTCTGTCAGAGCACATACAAATGTATGTGCTGAGCTGATCTTTCTCATGCCACAATTAAGCTTTGTTCTTGTTTTCAAAATGTGCTTTGGGTGCAGGGAGTACAGTTAGTCTTTCTGGGAAGGGTAGTAGCCCCACAGTAACCAGAGGGAGTTTTCAAGTTCTCAATCACAGCTCAGATCCCAGGGCCTGTCCTTTTCAGAAGACTATGTGGTCCTTGTGAGCCATAACATTATACAATCGTGTGGGAGAATATTAAAAACATGGCCACTTCAACGCCCCAATGCTTTCCTCAGAATTAGTTTTGCCCTAATGCTGGCTGCCAATCTCTTCTGAGGAGTCCGGGTTCTTTTGCAGACTGTGGCAAAGAAGCTTCGAGGTCAGGCTAACTCCTGTGGGGTTGAGGATCACAGTGTTTAATGAAATGCTGCCTTCAAAGGCCTAAAAAGCCCCTTAAAGTTGGCTGCTGGCTGCCGGTGCTATCTGTCAAAAAGGGTAGAAGCAGCAGCAGACGTGAACTACCCTTCTCTTCTGTCCAACAAATGCAGATGTTTCATGAGTGAGGAGCCAGGTCAGGAACCAAAGATGTCAATGGATGGTTCTCTCTCATTAAGAGTCTGAGTGCCCATGATTGCAACCTCGTGCTAATGACACCACTAATGCAGGCCTGTATGGAAAAAAAGCCAGCCCTGACCCTAGTCTATCATCTTACAAATGCATGGCATTACTCCCAAAGGGGATTGAGTGAGAGCATGCATGGCCTAAAATCTAAAGAACAATAATGTGTTCCCATGGAGCGTGTGAAAGTCTGCTCACCTTGACCTCATAATCATTAAAGGCATTTTAGAACTCAGCGATTTCAGCCTATCCCTCTGTAGGAGCCCCTCGATACTGTCCCTGAGAAGTGGTTATCTGCCTCCTTTCAAGACCCTTGGGTGAGGGGGAACCAGTTAAGCCCTTCATCCCACATCTGAGATAACCCGAATTGTTGACGAGGGTTTATTACACCAACCTGACATCTGCCTCTATTTAACTTTCATCCATTTATTCTTTGTTTTTCCTTCTGGAACAAAGCAGGTCAATTAAAATGCCTCTTCCAAATTTTAGCCTTGCAAAAACTTAGAAGAGAGCTTTTGAATCCCATATGGAGCATGGTGTTCTTTCTTTTTAACCACCATTTGTCAAGGGCCTTCCTAAAATATGGAAAGGCAGAGCACAGAGGACTGGACCTGGAGGCAGGAAGACTCATCTCCCTGAGTTCAGATCTGGTCTCAGACACTTATTAGCTGGGTGGCCCTGAGTAAGTCACTTATTCCTGTTTGCCTCAGTTTCCTCATCTATAAAATGAGCCAGAGGAAGAAATGGCAAACCATTCTAGTATCTCTGCCAAAAACCAAACCAACAAAAACCAAAACAACAAATTCCAAATGGGGTCACAAAGATTCAGACAAGACTCAACAACAAAATGTAGAAACTGCTAACAGTGCTGTGGTATTGGTCTGACTAAGACAGAGCATAGCATATCTGTCACCTTCCAGGGGAGCCATTACCTCTCTGGAATAGCCTTTCTAAAGGACAATATCTGTTATTGGTGAATTTTTTCTTTGAAGTATAGCACTGACAAAATACTTAGAATTTTGTTATATAGTATCTTGCAATATTCTGTGATAGCTAGCAATTATACAATGTTTTAAGATTTACAAAGTGCTTTACAAATATTGCCTCATCTTCACAACAGACATGAGAAATAGGTGCTGTCATTATCCTCATTTTTTACAAAGGGGGAAACTGAGGCAGAGGTTAAGGGACTTGCCCAGGGCCATACAGCTCAGACGTATCCAAGGCTAGATTTGAACTTAAGTCCTCCTGACTCTAGGGTCCAACTTTCCCCTCACATTACCACGGAGCTACTTTGAAAAGCAAGTAATTGTTTAACAAGGTTGAGTGCTCACAGCTGCCAATACTGTAATTGATGACATTCCACCCAGCTCCCTCCCCACCCCAAGTTATGTGAGAATATTAGGACATTCGCCAGAGGCTGGTTTTTGGTGGGGTAAGCCTGTAAGGAAACTGGTGCCTATGTATTATGATGAAGTTAATGTGAACAGTCTGAGAATATAGAAAATGAAGACCATGTCATTAGTTAGTGTGCATGCAAATCATGACACCCTAAGACAGTGCTTTGGTTTCAGCCAATATGCGAATGAGAGTTTATTTCTAATCCTGAACACTCTGAGGTATTTAACAAGACTTCAGCTACATCTCCTAACTTAAGTCTGGGAGTGCAGAGAGAATGAGTGATTAGACAGAAGTTCACAGGGTTCTTTAAGTCCTAAGATTGGACGTACTGTTCACTGGTGCTATGGTGGTATGGGGGGGGGGGGGAGGGCGGTCTGTGATTTTAAAGACCCGGAATGTGTAAATATCTGATTGGGCCAAGTTGTTCCATATGGAAAAGAGAGTGTTTGGGGGATCCTAAATAACACAGAGCTTAGGAAGTGATTGCATTTGGGAACACTATCTGTGATGGATCTGAAGGAATGAATGAAGGAAGGAAGGAAAAAGCATCTGTTAAGTACTAATTACATGGAAAATTATTTCCTATGTCTTGGTCTTCATTTAGAAGACTCCTCAAGGGCACAGGTAGTTTCTTACACTCCCAATGGTACCTATCACAATTTAGGCACACAACAGATATTCAGTAAATTCTAACTTACTGATTTTATCATAGCCTTCAAGATAATGCCTATGTTTTCTCTTTCAGTTTTCCTGGCAGGCTATGGTAAGGACTATGACATCCTAATCGTCAATGAGAAGAAGGATTTCCATGTGATTGTAGGATTTCTTCATCAACTTCCTCCCCATTCCACAGATCACTTTCTTGTAGGAACTTAAGAAGTACAAAGTCCATATATAATGGAGGGGCATGGGGGGGACAGGGAGGATGGGAGGGGATAACTATTCAGTTTCTTTCCAGTAATTCGAAAGTTATATGTAGATGGATTTATTAGACAAAACTCAGTTTTATTCAATCAATCAATCATTGACCAAGTTTGTCCTAAGTACCTAGAGCATACCATCTCTATGCTCTTTGCAAAGACTCAGGCATGGTACCTTCTAGAAAGGAGCTTACAACCTTGATTGGGGTCTGTGTTAGGCAGTCAATTTAATAACCCAGAACTTAGCCTGCTAGAGGCTGAAGGGACTAGGGACCATGTCATACCAAGTGTGCTGGGTACTTTTAGTCACTGTTATGTTTCCTTTTATTCAAAGCCATTTGTATTAAATTAATTTCAGGAAAAGACAGCCCCCCAGTATTCACATGGCCCATTAGCACACAATATGGGTAATGTCATGGCACTAATGGACTTGCAGGCTGTGGATATAATTTTCTCACTCCTAGGTCAGGGACAGAGAGGAGAGGGGAACCCACAGTGACATCAAGGTGACTTACTATGCCTCTATTGCTGACATCTGTCACTGTTCTGCAGATCACTTCCTTGCAAGGAACCCTGACCAAAGGGGCAACTTCCTCTCTAATTCATTTAGCAACAATAATAACAGACAATTATAAAGAACTTTTTAATTTTTCAAAGAGCTTGCTATTTGAGCCTCACCCAAACCCTATGCAATAGGAGCTATAGGCATTCTCATCCCCATTTTACAGATGAGAAAGTTCAGGCCCACAGAGGTTAAGCAATCTCATGTGGTCAGCTGTGGACCATACAGCTAATGTGAGGAGCAGCATTCAAACCCAAGTCCGGTATTCCAAGTATTTGGTCTGTTATACCATGGAGCCTCTCACTATGCATGCGGGGTCACCCTATAAGTATGCAGAGATTACTCACAGCCAATGGACAAAGGTTACCTTTGACTGCTCTGCTTCTTGGCTTCCTTGGAAGTCGTTCTCTATCCTCCCCATCAGAGCAGCTATGGCCTGTCAATCCATCCCTTCCATCCCCTCTATCCCTCCAATCCCAATCCATCTGCCATCCCTTCTATCTTATACATAGCTAGGTACTTACATCTTGTCTCCCACTTTAGAATGTGAGGTGTTTTTGCTTTTTTTTTTTCTTTCCCCAGCCTTAGCACAGAGCCTGGCACATGTTGTTGTTATTGTTCAATAATTTCAGTCATGTCTAACCCCACTTGTGGTTGTCTTGGCAAAGGTATTGGAGTGATTTGCTATTTCCTTCTTCAGCTCATTTTACAGATGAGGAAACTGAGGTAAACAGGGTTCAGTGACTTGCTCAGGGTCACACAGTAAGTATCTGATACTGGATTTGAACACAGGTCCCCTTGACTTCAAGCACAGGGCTCTATCCACTGTGCTACCTAGCTGCCCACCAGCACATAGTAAGCATTTAATAAACCACTTGTTGACTGATGGACTCAGTCAACAAATTCTTTGAGTCAAGTTATTATAGTTTGATGAAGGGGAGCTCTCCAGGGTCTTATCTTCAGAGTGTTGGAATAAATGATTGAAAAAAAATCCCTCCCAACCTCACCCCTCACTAACCAGGTAAGCCAAGAGGCCAAGTTTCTCAAGAATTCTGCATGGTGTGTGTGTGTGTGTGTGTTTGTGTGGTGTGTGTGTGTGTAAGTGAGAGAGAGAGAGAGAGAGAGAGAGAGAGAGAGAGAGAGAGAGAGAGAGAGAGAGAGAGAGAGAGAGAGAGTGCTTGCTTGATTGGGTGGTTTGTTTTTTGTTTTTACTCCAACCTCAAGCTTTTTACATTCTGTCTTTGAAAAGATTTCAAAGTCCATTGTCTGTAGGTTGTACAGCCTTTTATTTACTGTGCTCTACCAATTTCTCCACTCCCTTCTAGGGGCACTGTTTACAGTAAGCATTATGATGGAATGTACTTTTGAAAAAGCTATGGCTCAAAATTACCTTTCATGGGGGAGGGAAAAAGCAATCCCTGGGCATTTTTCCCCCTCTGAGAGCAGTTCTGTATTCTATTTTCACATTCTGTTCTGAACACTGTTCAGAGACTGCTGGCTTCAGTGTTGTTATTTATTGATATGTGAAAAATTAACTTTGCACTCAATCAATGCCTGTATTCTGATGGGGCCATCAGGGATCAGGAGATGGATGTGAAGAGAAAGTGATTAGAAGCCTGATGGGAGATTCTAACTGCCTCTCTCTTGCCCTGGACTTCTAACATTATCCTGAGTTTAAAAAAAAAGGAGAAGAAGAGAAAAACAACCTGCCTTTTTTATCTCTCCTCTAAGGGCCAAAATCACACATAATGGTTTTTCCAAAAAGACCTTTTAGAAAGATACCAAACGTTTATATGAAAGACATATGATGAGCAAAATGCTAGATTTTAGTGTTAAGAAAGCCTAGGTCCAAATCTCAATCCTGACACTAGCCATGTGATACTGTGCAAAATACTTAATCTCTCTGAGCCTCGTTTTGCTTCTCTGGAAAATGGGGATGCTAATACATGTAGTACTTACCTCTCCAGGTAGATGGAATTCTGAAAGGAGATGAAGTATGAGTGTAAAATGCTCTGCAAACCTCAAAGCTCTAAATGAAAACCTGTTTTAATTATCTTTGTCACAAAATTATTCTCCTAGGATTATCAGCTGTCCTCTCCTTCCCACTGCCTCCAAATGTCAATTTGAATCAACAAACAAATGAAAAGTTCCCAGTTAATTCCTACCTAGCAACAGAAACATAACTAGGGTTCGGTAACTAGGGCTTTGTCCTGAATGCCAAACTATAGATGGTGTTGACAGTTCCAATTCAAATCCCATGTTAGCTTGCTACTAAGTTAGTAAGAATAAGGTGCCATCTTCTTTCTCATCTTTCAATGGTCACTACACAGATGAGCTTTCTCCTGCCCTAACCTTGCCTTGATTGCCAACTGAATTTGATATAAGAATTTGACTTCAAAGCATGTTTGGGCCCATTTATTCTGGGAGTAAAAATCACTAGTCATAGCTCTCGGGAATACCTCTAGTTATACCTTGGGAATTCCTCTAGACCTAATCCTGTAGGATTGCATTCTAATGGAATACCCATGGGGAGACAGACATATAAAAACAGGTTGACATACCTCTGCCAAGTAGTGTGAACTTAAAGAAACTCCAGGTAAGCAGTAAGAGGGGCTATGAGTCACTGGGTCCATATCCAGGGACAGATGACACTAAACAGGAAACCCAGTATATGACTCAATGAGGCCTTTGCTTGGCTGAAGCAGTTGGTCATCGGGGATTAACGGTATACCAAATAGGAAGTTGTGGGAATTAAGTTAAGGTCTTAGAGGTCTGGCTAGCCAAGGGTTGTTGAACTGTTTCAGTTACGTTCGACTCATTGTGACCCTATTTGGGGGGTTCTTGGCAAAGATAATGGAGTGGTTTGCTATTTCCTTCTTCAGTTCATTTTACAGATGAGGAACTGAGCCAAACAGGCTTAAGTGACCCCATTAAACCCAAGGGTAGTTGTGGTTAACCTCTTTTGGCAGAGGATATAAGGGTTTCAAATAGATTTATGAGTTGATGAGAACATGGCTTCCCTCCTGGCTGGAGATTTGTTGAGGAGGGAATGACTGGGGAGTGCCTCTATGGAGGAGTGGTTGTAAATCGGAGTGGTGTGGGAAGAGGTGACATTAAAGGGGTTTTGTGATGAATGCTTTACCTTTGTCTCTGAGAACACATCAACTCCCTCTGAATTTTGAAGCTTCACCAGTTACTTTAGGCTCCCAAGAAAAGACAACATTAGAAAGAACCTCAGTGACTATTCAGACTGTTCCACATCTCAAATGTAATTCCCTCTACAATCCACCTAGCAGATGGCCACCAGGGGAAACCCACTGTCTCTCAAGGTAGCCCATTCTCCCATTGACTATAGTTATCTCTTCCACATTGTGACTTTCCCCAGGTGGTTTCCATATATCACAGACAGGCATAAGAAATTTTGGGGAGTTTTGTGGGAGCCACAGATAACACACAAAGGCCAGCAGATGACACAGAAAATGTTTAGAAACTCAGAAATGTATAAAATATATGTACGGCATTATATAATATCAACATATTTTATCTCTTAATAACATAATAATTCAGACTTCTTCTCTGGTATGAAGGGAGGGCCAAAAAAATCTTATATACATTTTTCAGACTGTTAGAAGCACCACGCCCCTAACCTGCCATGATGCAGAAGGGATAACTGTATTCCTAAATGTTAGGATACACAGCTAGATGGCCCAGTGGATAGAGTGCTGGGCCTGGGAAGATCTGAGTTCAAATGTGGCCTCCGACACTTACTAGCTGTATGACCCTGGGCAAGTGACTTAAGCCCATTTACCTCAGTTTTCTCATCTGTAAAATTAGCTGGAGAAGGAAATAGCAAACCACTTGGGTATCTTTGTCAAGGAAAACTCCAAATGGGGTCACAAAAAGTTGGACTAAAACAACTGAACAACAACAAAAGAGAAGGTTAAGATGCTTTGCTTTACATCCAGTCCAAATTTGTATCTTTGTTATTGCAAACTGTTAAATGAAGACTGCCATTACTCACTGCCCAGTGTCTAGGTTCTGCTTTCTCTGACCCTTCTTCGTATATATGTAAGGATATGTTTGCTGTTTGGAATTTTCTAACTGCAAGGGAATTGTGTAACTTCATTCTCCAGAGTGATGAGAATGTAAATGACTTAATGCTACTTGCAAGATGATCTATACAGACACACACATTCATGCACAGCCACATTAATAATTAAGACCTTGTCTTTGCTTGCTAAGTTCTTTGTGTATTGGAAATTTGCTCCTTATCTATGGCCCTATAGCATCTCAGTTAGCATCCCTGTGTGAAATCTCAGGGAAAAGTCATAAGCATTTCCATAAGGGCCTTCTCCTGCCATTGGTCAGGTAACTGAAAAGGCAGAACTTCTAGAAAGAGCCATGTTCCCGTAAATGGCTCACTTTCTTTTGCTTTCACTTGGGAAACCAAAGAACTCCACAGATAAATGTCTTCATGGGCCCAAATAGCCCATAGTATGTGGGAACAGAGCTAAGACCCTCCACATGTCCTGTGCTGTCCAACCCTTGAGCAAATTGCTCAGCTCACCTCCTTGATCAATGGCAGCTCTCAAAGATGAAAAGGCATAGCTCTGGAGGCAGAGGGAGCAGTTAACACCTTGTTCCCCACCAATCACAGCCCAGGAGCATTCAAAAAAGGAGGGAGTATTGAAAACACATGTCAAAGAAGGGATTTATTTCCCATAGAAGAATTGAAATTGGGAAGTCACTGTCATACCATTATATTTGAAGGAGCTGTCATACCATTCATTATATCATTCCAATCTGAATGAAGATTGGGAGGGAGGATGGAAGGAAGGAAGGGAGGAAGGAAGGAAGGAAGGAAGGAAGGAAGGAAGGAAGGAAGGAAGG
>NW_027187339.1:9571389-9624036 GCF_028583685.1 Petaurus breviceps papuanus
AGGAAGGAAGGAAGGAAGGAAGGAAGGAAGGAAGGAAGGAAGGAAGGAAGGAAGGGAGGGAGGAAGGAAAGGAGGAAGGAAGGGAGTGAGGAAGGGAGGGAGGAATGGAGAAAAGAAGGAAATAAGCATTTATAAAGTGCCTACTACCGTGTTTCCCCGACAATAAGACCTATCCTGAAAATAAGCCCTCCCCTTATTGTGTAAGATTCATCTAAAATAAGCCCTCCCCCGAAAATAAGCCCTATTGAGATTGCTACTGTAGTGAAGGTGATCCCCTGTGCTACACGCTACATTACGGTACCCTCTGTATGCACCGTCCCCCCCCTCCCCCCGTGAAACGCATGCCACTCTCCGAGCTGCATCCAAGCAGAGCTGCAGCAGTGAGCGCGTCATCCTGTTCTTCCCCAGTGATTTGCTTATTGAATAAAGGTACATTTTTTTGTTCACACTTACCTGTTTATTAAAATTGCTGTCAATGTTCATTAAAATAAGCCCTCCCCTGAAAATAAGCCCTCTGGTGTTTTTCTGTCCAAAAAATTAATAAGACAGTGTCTTATTATCGGAGAAACACGGTATGTGTCAGGTACTGTGCTAGGAATTTTACAAATACTATCTTTTTTGATCCTCACAACACTCTGTGAGGTAGATACTATTTTTATTCACATTTTATAGTTGAGGGATCTGAGTAAAATAGAAGTTACTTGACCATGATCACACAGAACCAATAAGTTAGTCCAGATTTGACCTTAGATCTTCCTTACTCTATGCACCACCTAGCTGCCTCAGCAATTGTAGTACATGTGCACGCACACACCCTTCTTCCATCTCCAGTCAGCTATAAAGAATATCCTCAAATACACCTCTTTGGGTATCTCTTATGCGTGGGTTTTCTCCTTTTCCCCTGTGTCTGTGGATGCTGAGAGAGGAATCTGACACAAAATGTAGACTTTGAAATGGGTGGGAGAAACTGAGCAGGGTCCTTGTCTTTTGAAAACCCCTCTAGCTCACACCAAGAACCTTCTGTACACAGCATATACTTCCTAGGGAAGAGTCAACTATTAGATTTTCACTGTGGAAAACAAACTATCAGTCAGGGCTTGATTCACTGTTTTCTTGATTTCTAATTATTTTTAAAAAAGGGATGGAGGAAATGTTCACAATGTACATCGCACTCAAAAGTGCGTCATGGAAACATTTTCCCCCTCAGAGAGCCAATTAGACATCTGCCAGCATACTTCTGGAGCTCTCATTTTCATAGCTGCAGTGAGTGGCTCTAATTGAAGTTTCTACCCATTGCTCCTACTTCTGCTCTAGGGTAAAATAGCACAGGTAGGATGGTACAATGTAAAGAGCACTGGCTCTTACATCAGATGACCTAGCTTCCAATCCTGCATCAAACATGCCTGTGAGCAAATCATTTCATTTGCCTGTGCCTCAGTTACCAAATGAGGGGATTGTATTCCATGACATGTGAGGTCCCTTCCATCTCCAAATCTAAGACCCTATGAAATCAAAACATTTTTCCACATGAACAGTCCTTCAAATTATTTTTAAAATTTTATTTATTTATTTGCTTTTAGTTTTCAACACTCACTTCTATAGTATTTTGAGTTCTAAATTTTCTCCCCCTCCCTCTGCTCCCCCACCCTCAAGGCAGTGTGCAATCTGATATAGGTTATACATGTACAATCATATTAAACATATTTCCATATTAGTCATGTTGTAAAGACGAATTAGAACCAAAAGGAAAAAAAAAAAAACACGAGAAAGAAGGAACAAAAAAAAAGAAAAAAATAGTATGCTTCAATCTGTACTCAGACTCCATAGTTCTTTCCCTCGATGTGGATAGCATTTTCCATCATGAGTCTTTAAGAATTGTTTTAAATCCTTGTATTGCTGAGAAGAGTTAAGTCTATCAAAGTTGTTCATTGTACAGTATTGCTGTTACTGTGTACAATGTTCTCCTGGTTCGACTCACTTCACTTAGTATCAATTCATCTAAGTTTTTCCAGATTTTTCTAAAGTCCATGGGCTCATCATTTCTTATGGAACAATAGTTATCCATTACATTCATATACCACAACTTGTTCAGTCATTCCCCAATTGATGGGCATTCACTCAATTTTCTATTCTTTGCCACAATCAAAAGAGTTGCTATATTTTTGTACATGTGGATCCTTTCCCAGTTTTTGTGATCTTTTTGGGATACAGACCTAGAAGTGGTATTGTTGGATCAAAGGGCATACACAGTTTTATAGTCCTTTGGTCATAGTTCCAAATTGCTCTCCAGAGTGGTTGGATCAGTTCACAACTCAACCAACAATGCATTAGTCTTCCAATTTTCCCACATCTTCTCCAACATTTATCATTTTCCTATTTAACCCTTCAAGTTCTTGAAGGCAGTAATTATGTCCCCTCTGAGTCTTCTCAGCTCCAGTTTCCTTCAGCTGATTCTCATATGAAATGAATTTAAGACCTGTCACCAGCTTTCCTTTGCACACTCTCCATTTTATCAGTGTCTCTCTCTAAGTGAAGCCCACAAATGAACATAATAATCCAGGCATGATCTTACTAGTGCAGAGTACAGTGGAACTATCACCTTCTTATTCCTGGCCATGCTCTCAATATCACATTATTAGGATAGCTAGGTGGCACAATGGATAGAGTGCCAGGCCTGGAATCAGGAAGCCTCATTCCTGAGTTCGTATCTGGCCTCAGACACTATCTCTGTGACCCTAGGCAAGTCACTTAACTCTGCCTCAGTTTTGTCATCTGTAAAATGAGTTGGAGAAGGAAATGAAAAGTCCCTCCAGTATCTCTGCCAAGGAAACCCCAAATAGGGTCACAAAGAGTCAGACATGATTAAAATGACTGAAAGACAACAACAAAATCACATTTGAGTTCTTGGCTTCCATGTCACATTTTGGACTCATGTTGAGCTTACAATCTGCTAAAACCTCAAAGTCTTTCTGAAGATGAGCTACTGGTTAGCTGTTTTTCAAATGATATATTTACAAAGTTGATTGTTTGGACCCAGGTATGACTTTACATGTATTCACATAATTTTTGTTTTATTCATTTCATTCTAGTGTACCAGCTTGTCAAGATCTATCTGAATCCTATTATTCTGTTAATTATTTCTTCCAGCTTTGTGTCATCTTCAAATAAACCATATGAGTATGCCATGAACATCTTTATTCAAGTAATCAGTAAATATGGTACAAAGCTCATGGACAAATATAGATGCCTTATATACACACTAGAGACCTGCTTCCAAATTGACACCAAACCATTACCATTTTGAGTCTAGCCATTCAATCAGTTTTGAATCTATATAATTATACTAGTAGTGCCCATAGCCTTATGGTAGAATAGAAGTTCTGTTGGTTTTACAGACAGCATTTATTTCTATTGTAGGGTCTCCTAGATATAGGACAAAATGATGTTACAGAATAAGGTAAACCATTTTTCCAAGCAGGACTCCAGACTGCCAAATCTTTGAAAGGCAGTAAGGCATTCTGATTGGACTATACATGCTATATAATTTAGCAGAAATCAAGCAAGCAACAATTTAGTAAGCACATGCTATATGCCAGGCAATGTGTTAGGGAGTGGAAACAAAAACAGAAATAATATAGTGCATGCCTTCAGCACTAGACAATACCAGAAGACCTGTGCTCAAACTCTGGCTCCCCAATTAGAAGTTCTGTGACCTTGATCAAGTCCCTTTACCTTTTTAAACACCCGTTTCTGCCTGTATATAATGAGGGAATTAGATTAGATTACTCCTAAAATCCCTGGCAACCCTGAGTGTCCATGATCCTTTCAGGACCAGAACTCTGATCTATTTCTCAGGAAGATATTGAGGTATCTTTCTCTCTTCCCCTCTCCTGTTCCTACTGCCCCTTTGCTGCTTACCGAGATCAATGTCAGGTGACTATTACTTGGCCTATTCTTACATGATGGGGTTTCTCTGGCCACCTGACAGATGGAGGAGCCATAAGTCATAGACAATTAAAGGATTTCATGAAACTGAAGCCATAAAAAGAGCTCAGTCTGCTCCTAGTCATTCCTGGGGGATAAGGGATTGGCAAACTGCACTGGGGTCCCCAACCTCTGCTGCTGGAGGAAGCACCAACCCTTCCTGAGAAGTACAACCAGGTGGCCTGGAACACCTCCAGGTCACTGGCCTGACTCATTTTTGTTTTATCCCTATTTACAATTAACTTTTTTATGGTAAATACCATCATTTTGCCATTGCAAACAAAATCTTTAGACTCTTACTGGAGAGAATTGGCTTCAACTTTCCAGGATAGAAATTCTCAGCTTTAGCTTTTTAGTGTAGTTTTTTTTTTATTTTTTATTTCAAGGGAACTGGATTTAGGTTTGGAATCTGTGAGCAGAAAAGAGTTTTTTTGAGTAGAAGGCAATTACAGTTCTGGAGACAGGAACGGTAACCTGAGCTGGGCAGATGGTCTCCCCATACCCCAAACTCTTCAACTTCTCAATCCAATTTAGCTGCTGATCTTTTTCCAATTTCCATGACTTTGGGGGCTTCGGGGAGGGGTGTTTATTCTAATGTTTAACAGAAGGGCTGTCAGCCAGGATGAAGGCAGATATGATGCTAGCACAAGGGTCAATGACTAGTTCTCCCTTTGCAACTTGATGGTTCTCATCCCTCTCGGCTTAGTTTCCTATGTATAACCAAGTGGAATGTGACCAAAAGTTCCAGTATGTTGAATTCACTGCAGCCAGCCTACCCACAAAGTCACAGTAAATTGGAGAGACCTCCCATCATAAATACTTAGCATCACCCCTCCAGGTTGGCCCCATAGTTTATCCATTGCTGGGCTCTGTCTATTGCAAGGGATAAAAAGGTATATTCATAAAATCCTAAATTTAGAATCAAAAGGGACCTTCCAGCCCATCTAGTCCAACTCCTTTACATTCCAGATGAGAAAAATGAGACTCAGAAAGGTTGAGTGATTTGCTCAAGGTTACACAGGAAGGAAGGAATTGGCAGAACTAGGATTTGATGCTGTCACTTGATTGCAGAACTCTAGCTCTTACCCCTGCCCCAGCTACCTCCAAATGACTTTCTCTGATACAGCTAAATATTATGGTTTTCCTTACTTGCCCATTTCTAAAAATCTGATGTTTATGAAGTCATCTAAACACTTCTTGATGCACTTGGAGTCAGTAGAAGGATTCAGATGAGAGAGAGATTGAATCTCCCCTCAAATATTAGCTGGATAATCATAGAAAAGTCACTTTGCTCTTCTGATCATCAATTTCCTTATCTGTAAAATTAAAAAGTAACATCTAGTTACTCTTAGGCTCTTGTCTATGAAGCAGATTTATTTTTAAAAACGGCCTGCCTTCATAATAATCCTTCCTTCAGAAGTGTGCTTATGAAATGTCTCATGGTATGCCCCCGGTTAAAGGGCAAAATTCCCCAATAATGGATTGGAAAGAGGAAGATGAGCTGTGAACCTCGATCTACAAAGATCACTCCCCTGGTGACTCCCACAACTCCCTCAGGTCACAAAAAAAAGGACACCATGCAATGTAAATACAAGGTTGAACACAACATTTTATGAGAAATAATGTTAAATCCATCAAATCTATTTTTAAAAATACAACTAAGTATAGGTAAGACAGGAGCAGAATAAAGCCCCTTTCCTTGTGGCTGGTTTTTCTCTAGTAGCTCTTGCCATTGAAATAAGGATCCTTGATGAAAGAGAGAGGGAGAGGGAGAAGGAGAAGGAGAGGGAGAGGGAGAGGGAGAAAAAGGGGGGGGGGAGATGGAGATGGAGAGGGAGAGGGAGAGAGAAAGAGTGAGTCACCTCACCTGGCCTTGAAGACTAAAACTGATTTCTCATGTATCAGCCACCATGGGACAGTTACCACCTTTTCCTTCTCCCCTCCTGGTTCTCTTTTGAGAGTCCCTCTAAACTCCATATTCTGCACATGAAAAATCTCCACTTTTTCATTTAAGGGTTGATCCCACATTAATTTCTTCTCTTCCCAAACTGGGACTATAACTCCCAGATTCTTTGTGACCGGCCAACTCCTTTTCAGATGTTGTTATAAAAATAATGCCTTCCCCATCTATCTCAAAGGGGGTGTTATAAGGAAAGTAATTTAAAACCCTTAAAGTACCATAATAGCATGAGCTATTATTGGTGTTGTCTTATTTATAAGCACCAATTCTGACAAGTTCTAAGTTTTGCATGGTGTAGAAATTATCATTATGGGCCCTAGCTCTGACATGTTCCAATGTTATAGTAAATTTTAAAAAGGGGGAGGATACCACAGTGAGTTAGGATACCTGAGTATCCATCCCAACAGGTTGGGCACACTGCCTTAGAGCTTAGTACACTGACTTGCATATGGTTGTTTCAATGACTTTCTGACCTTGGACAAGGGGATCCAGAGGAAGGTGACCAGGATGTTGAAGGGCATCAGTTGCAAATGAAGGATTGGGTAAAGGAACTGAAGATATTTAGTCTAAAGAAGAGAAGACTCAGGAGGGACCTAAGTGTCTTCAAGAACTGTTAGATGAAAGAGGATTTGATTTGCTGTTCCTCCCCTGATGACAGAATTTGGAGCAATGAGCGGAAGTCTCCAAGAGGCTAGTTT
Source organism: Petaurus breviceps papuanus (assembly GCF_028583685.1). Classification (NCBI taxonomy): domain Eukaryota; kingdom Metazoa; phylum Chordata; class Mammalia; order Diprotodontia; family Petauridae; genus Petaurus; species Petaurus breviceps. Next base: position 9,578,032 of record NW_027187339.1, read on the forward strand.
AGGCTTGATTTAAGGAAAACACTTCTAATAATTAATAGCAGACCAAAGTGGAATGGGCTGCCTCAGGAGGGAATGTGGGTTTATTCAATGAAGGTATTCTAGCAAATGTTGCTTGATTGCTTGTTTATTGTGGAATAGAAATATTTTTCATGCATTGGTTAGATGGATTGGCACCTGAGGTATTTCTCAACCCTGAGATTATATGATTCTGTGATGCTATTGTCTTCTTCTTCCCATCTATACTGCAACTGCAATCTTATACTAGTCTGTCTGGAGATCCATAGTCAGGAGGTGGCCAAGATTATTCTATGGGAGACTGAGGCTCTAATCACACTAAAATCAATCCTTCTTTCTGAGTGACATTTAATTGAACAGGCTTGCTCTCATTACCTCTTTCCAGGCTAGGTCTTCAGAAAATAGACACAAGCAAGACTAAGCTTGGTTTAAATTGATATCCTGGTCCCTGAGCTTGATGACTAGTTTGAAATACAGGCAGGTCTTGATTTAAGTGACTATTACAAGCCATTTAACATGAAAGAGTAGTGACCACATGCATAGGACCTGCACTGTCCTCTCTTAACACTCGTTGTTCCTCAGTCATTTATATCTTCTGATCTTTTTGTGATTTTTCTTCTCGTCCTTTCATTGCACTCAAGTGATCAAAGTTTTAAATTTTTGTTCCCACTCCCTAAAATGCCCACACTCATAGGAACCTGCCTGCTTACTTATCCTTGGCCTTATGAACTTGTCATTGATATCTCATTACCTTCTAGACATTTGGAATTGGCTCTTCCCTCTGAGATCAAGCCAGAAAAAAAAAAAAAAAACAAAACAATGTGGATCAGCAAAGAGGCCAATAATTCAACATGACTTTGGTATTTTGTTTTGTTTTTTGGAGGGGGGAAGGCAAGGCAATTGGGGTTAAGTGACTTGTCCAAGGTCACACAGCCAGTGTGTCAAATGTCTGAGGCCGAATTTTAACTCAGGTCCTCCTGACTCCAGGACTCTATTCACTGTGCCACCTAGGGGCACCTCAATATGATTTTGTAAAGGATTCAGTATTATTGACTCAAAATTAATGTATCCCTTAAAAGGTGGCAGTCCCAGGGGTGGCTAGGTGGCTCAGTGAATTGAGCACCAGCCCCTGAGTCAGGAGGACCTGAGTTCAAATCCGGCCTCAGACTCTTAACACGAAAACTAGCCGTGTGACCTTGGGCAAGTCATTTAACCCCAATTGCCCTCTAAAAAGCAAAAAAAAAAAGTGGCAGTCCCTCTCAACTGTCTTAGATCTGGCATAGTGTATAGAACACAGAAGATCTACTTTTACTTCTAATCCTCAAGGAATCTTAAGGACGAAGCTAAAGAAATTCTAAGTTAAAGGAAGTTTTATGACTTGCCTAATAAAGATTTTAGGGAGTCACAGGTCCGCCACCCTGCCCTCTTTCTCCTGTTCTCATCTGTCTTCTCTCAGTGGCTAAAAGAGAAAATTGAAGTTATCTCTCTGTCTCTGTCTTTCTGTCTCTATCTCTCTCTGTCTCTGTCTCTCTTTCTCCCTCTCCTTTCTCTCCTGCTCTATCTTCTCTCAGTGGCTAAAGGAGAAAATGGAAGTAAATCTCTTTCTCTCTCTCTTTTTCTCTGTCTCTCTTTGTCTGCCTCTCTGTCCCTCTCTCCTTCCCTCTCTCTCTTTGTCTCTGTCTCTCTCTTCCCCTTTTTTCCCCACCAGCTTTTTGAATAGGGATTTCTGGGATCAACTGAATCCCAGAAAGGTAATCGAATTCCATCCTATTTTCAGTAATACTTGCATATCTGTATCTTTAAGATTGTCATTAAGAATTACCTCAATAATTTGATGGATCCATTAACTCATTGATATCTGAAATTGATATTTCCTCCCATAGCAGTGATTACAAAACATTCAAGAAATCTCATCCTGTGCAACTCTTGTCTAAGCCTTTCAATAAATCCTCCATGAAGGATCTGTTGAATGTTATCAAGTTCTTCCTTTAGGTCTTTAATATTTCATGGATGCCAATGTATCCCTCAGGGTGCTTATGTATTATCCCTTAGTCTTGCTATATGACAAACCCATCTCCTTTTCTAGACTTGCTGATATATTTCACTTTATCTCTTGTACTGTCATCATTGATAATATAAGATAGCCTACATACATTCATTGTACATCTCTATATCATCATCATCATCTCATTGGAAAATAAGTTCCTTTTGGGTAGAAACTTTGTTTTTTATCTTTACATTTCTAGAGTGCACTTTTTTTGCCTGACACATAGTAGGCACTCAGTAAATGCTTGGTAAATACATGAATGGATGGATGGATGGATGAATTTCTACATTGTCCTTTGAATCATCAACAATTTTCATTTGCCAGAGGTCATGAGGATACATGATTCACCAGAGGGAATACTAGTATTGAAAAGGTGAACTTTATAGATGTTTCTAATGTATTACACCCAAGATCCATATGCTTACAAGTTCTCATTAAATCCCTCTCTCTCACTTGATTGAGCAAAATTTCTTTTTCTGTATATCCAGTGGAGTTCAGTCAGCCTCCAGTCCTATTTTATTCAATTTAAAGATCCAGAGAGTCACTGTGAAAGAACTTGGAACCAGTCATGCCCCACCCCCTCCAAATCCCTGCCTGGAGCACTGTCATTAGTGAACCTGGTATAAGGCAGTAGCAACATGCCAGAAAAATCCCATGGAATCACAGAATCTCAAAGTCAAGGACTTTCTGAGTACATTTGGCCCAAACTGTGCTGGAACAAGAATTCTGTCTTTGCCATTCTCCTCAGGTCATCATCCATTCATTCATTGTTTATTTGTTTTTGCTTGACATTTCTACCGAGTGAGCCCTACAACTTTTGGATAGCCCACGTCACTAGGAGGACTTTCCTTATTTAAAGTTGAAATCTGCCTTCATGTAACTTTCATTTATTCTGCTTATTTCTGCCCTCTGCCAGTTCTCCAGTGACCCTAACTTTGCCTGATGGCTCTTGCTAGACTGAGTCTCTCTTGGTTCTATTTTGTCTTAAAGAGAGATGATGTTTAAACTGCTGGGGAAATTAGGAACATTTTCACTTCATGTACTGTGGGACATTTGGCTAAAATTTCAAGAGCCCCTTAATAACTGCTTTTGAAAGTAATCAAGCAAGGAAGAAAGCAAACAAACATTGATGAAGTGCTCTTCATGTGGCACAGAGAGCTAGCATTAAGGGTATAAAGATGAAAATCGCTGCCCCCAGGGAGCTTGCCTTCCAATAAGGAAGCACAACATTCATATGTATTGGTATATATGGAATACATATGAAATTTTTACAAGGTGGTTTGGGGAAGGTATGCCCTAGATGCTGCGGATGACTGGAAAAGCCTTCATGAAGGAGTCCTGAAGGAAGCCAGAGATTGTAAGAGGCAGATGTGCTGGCCTGGAGGATAGCCAATGGAAAGTCACAGAGATGGGAGATGGAGCTGTCATGTTTGCAGAACAGTATGAATAGACTAGAGTCCATGGAAGGGAAGACTGGAGAAGAAAGGAAGGGCCAGTTAATGAAGGTCATTAAATGCCAAGTTGTTGAAGTTTCATGTACAATCTATTTTTTTCTTTTCTACTTTGTTATGGAAATGCTTCTCTTTTTCTCAAGTTCAGAATAAAATAAATAAAATGTCAAGTTGAACAATTTATATTTCTTCCTAGAGGCAATAGGAAGTCACTAGAGTTTGTTGAGGGTGAGGTGATGGACTCAGATTTGGGTTTTAGGAAAATCATTTGGGCATTTGGATGGATCAGAGTAGGGAAAGACTTGAAGCAGGGAGACTAAAGAAGGGACCATTAAATTTACTAATGGTCATTCCAAGGAGGAAGTATCAGAAGTGAAAGGTGAAAGGATAGTCCTAAAGTTACTCTGATAAAATCAGTTGCAAATGAGTTTTTCCTAGAGCTGAATTCCTGATTATGTAATAGAAATGAGAGGTCATTCTGCGGCTCAATGAACTCCAGCATCCCTATTGCTTCTGGGATAAAAAAAAATAAGCCCTTCTGTTTGGCTTTTGAAACCTTTTACAATCTGGCCCCAGTCTCTTTCCAGTCCTACACAGGCCAGGTCAACCTTCCTGGCTTTCTCAAGACTCCAAGTTCCTGTTTCTCTGCTTTTGTATTGACTCTCTCACATGACTGGAATAAACTCTCCTTACCTCAGCCTCACAGAATACCCCACTTCCTTCAAATCCAATACAAGACCTTTCCTGATCCCCCAGCTCCTAGTTTCCTCTGTCCCTAACTACTTTGCCTTTAATGACCTGGTATTAATATTGTATTTATCCTGAGTATACATAAAAATGGACATGTCTCTCAATAGAATGTGAGCTCTTAGGCAGCAGACTACTTGATTTTTTGTTGCCCTCCCCCACTTTTGTGTCCCTTGTTCCTCTAGCTTAATGCTTGACACTCAGGTGCTTAATAAATGCATATTGATGATTTGGATAATTGCCCAATGTCGCATAATGGGAAAGAGTGTAACATGATAAAAATATTGCTGGAGTTGGCAGGAGAGGAATAGAATTCAAGACCCCAGTTCTTCTGCTTACTAGCTGTATGACCTCAGTTAAACCCCAGCCTCTTTAGGCTTTGGTTTCTTCCTCTGCAAAATGAAGACAACCTAGAAGGTCTCAAAAGTCTTTCCCCAAGTCTAAATCTAGGATGCTATAGAGAGCAAAGCAGAGCCGGGTACTATAAATTCAGATCCAGCATTGATGCTATTGTACCAAGCTGCTTCTGGGGCCCCAGTCATGGCCCCACTGCTTCATTTCATCTCTCTGTATCCCTCTCTCTCTCTCTCTCTCTCTCTCTCTCTCTCCCTTTCTTTCTATTTCTATCTCTCCATCTCTTTTTCCTTCCCTTTCTCTCTGTCTCTCTGTTTCTGTCCCTGTGTCTTTCTGTACCTCCCTCCCTCTGTTATTCTTTCTCTCTGTTTCTTTGCTTCTGTCTCTTTCTCTTTGTTTCTGTCTCTGTTTTTCTCTATGTCTCTGTCTCTCCCTGTTCCTCTTTTTCTGTCTTTCTATCAATCTGCCTGACCTCTCTCTCCATCTCTCTCTCTCTCTCTCTCTCTCTCTCTCTCTCTCTCTCTCTCTCTCTCTCTCTCTCTCTTAATTAGAATTACATATAAATTTTTCCTTTTGGTGGACATGGTTGTGAATTTAGGGAAACGGCACTATCTCTGCCATCCATTTAAATTTAGTGTGGGAAAATTTAACTTGCCCGACCACATGGGGAAACTCGAAAGAATGATTTGGCTGTATTGAATTATTTATTGGAGTCAATTATGTCCAGACACTTGTGGGAAACAAGTAAAGGCATTTGAACAGAGAAAGGGAATACAAACAGGTAGAGAGATAAAGGGCTGTCCTGTGGGTAAGAGACTAAATTGGAAAAAAAAAAATGGAGGTAGGAGCGTAAGAAGAGGCTTTCCATCTGATGAACCAGAAGCCGACAGAAGTGTGAGGAATGTGAAGAATTTTACAAAAAGCAGAAGTGACATGGAGGAAAAAGACAAGCACAGAGACAACTTGACTGGTATGGGCAGCCAAGGATAATTGGCCCAGTACAGCAATGCACTAGTTTGCAAAGAAGAGTATGCAAAGTAGAGATGCAGTAGGAAAAAGGAAATGTGATGATCCCAGAATGGGGCCAAGCAGGCAGCTAGGTGGCATAGTAAATAGAACACTAGCCCTGAGTCAGGAGGATCTGAGTTCAATTTGGGCCTCAGACACTTAACACTTACTAGCCATGTGACCTTGGACAAGTGACTTACTCCCAATTGCCCTGCCTCCCCGACTCCAAAAAGAAAAAAAAAAAAAAAGAACAAACCCGGTTACCCAACTGGCAATGAAGAGACAAGGGGCCTGCCATCAAAGCTAGAAACTATGAAGCAATGTGGAGGCAGAAAAGCAAAAAGAATGACCAAAATGAAAGTGAGCTGTTAAATCAAAGCAGATAGATGGACACAGGCAAAGAGGGCCTGTGTTACACAAACTGAGAAAAACTGGGTAGCAGATCCAAAGGCAGGGAAGAGAAACAGGATTGGAAGGGGTTAAACATGATTTTGAAATAGTTTGGCAATGATCTTCAACTTAAGAAAACATCAGCAGAGTAGGGGACTGGACGTTAGAAGGGGGCCAAATATAAAGCCAATATATATAATGCTTTAGGATTTGCAAAGCCCCTTACAAATACTATCTGATCTGATCTAGACAACCAGGCTTAGAGGGAAGTGCCATTGTTCGCCCCATTTTACAGAGGAGGAAACTGAGGCAAAGAAAGGTGAAGTTATTTACTCAGGATCACACAGCTAGTAAGTGTCCTGAATTTGAATTTGAACTCAGATCTTCCTGACCATGAGTCAAGCTTTCTATCCACTGGGGCTCCTTATATGTCCTTAAGGACATGGAAATTTAAATGAGCTGTTAAGTCCAGGTGGCCAGAAGAGAAACAAGGGCAGCTAGGTGGTTCAGTGGATAGAGTGCCTGCCCTGGAGTCAGGAAGACTCATCTTCCTTAAAGGTCCTTCCTAAGGTTCTAATTTTTTATTAGATTGCCCAAGGTTGGGCAACTTAGAAGTAAATGACACAAAATTACATATCCCAGCCCTTCATTAGAATGGTTCCACCTCTCATTATAATATTCATTCTTCTTATTAATTGTTAACCAATCAGAGTTGATTGCTACCCTCAGGAACACCCACTCTTCCAAGGGCACATAAAGTGTGAGCCCACCACCATGATTGTCTTTGTTCCAAGAGATGACCAAATGACCATTCTTTCTATTAATAAAATGCTAGTATTGTTAACAAAATTTATCCCATATATAGCTTGCTTTGTATAAATTTGCTCCATTAGATTATAAATTCCTTGAGAACTGGGATTGTTTTTTGCCTCTTTTTGTATCCCTAGGACTTAACACAATGCCTGGCACATAGTAAGTGCTCAATCAATGTTTACTGAAATGAAGTGAAATTCTGCTCTGAAGCATGCATGCATTCTGGCTACGTGACTCTGCACTGGTCATTTCCCAATGTCTCTAGCAACTCTCTAAGATGACAGAAATTTCAAAGAAAGTGCCAGTGGCCATTGGTAGTGAGATCTTCACTGTAGTTTCCAGCACTAATTAAATCATAAGCCCAGTCCAAAAACACAAAACTCCCTACTTCAAGGATCTGCAATTTCATCAATGTGGGCACTGTGCTAATAGGTCACAATCCCTCTGTGCCTCATTAGTCTGCCTTTAATGAATTGCTCTAGCTGAAAATTATTCCCTACCTGGTGACTAGTGCTGTGGTGGTGAGCTTTTCTTTGAATTTGGCTAGGCTGGTTCTGGGATAATAGGCTTGGAGTCCATTGCTGGGGCTGTATTGGAAGTCTTTCAACTTGGTGAAATGTGCCAAAGCTGGTGTTCTTCTAAAACAGTCTTCAGAAACCTGGGAACACAGACTGGAGCATCTCCTTGCCATGAAGAGGCATGACAGTGGACTCTAGTGAAGGATTTACAATAATCTTAATCATATCTTATGTGTGTGGTTCTTCACAATTTCCAAAGCACTTTCTATGAGAAACACACAACATTATACACTTATTATATAGATATATATTTATATATTATATTATATAACTCTACATAATATAGTTACATATAATTGATACATTATATTCTATACATTATCTTCTATAATTCATATGTAATAATACATATATCACATATAATAGACATATATGCTACATGAATATATATACTCTATAAGCTACAAATATATGTGTGTATATGTGTATCTATGTACATATGCCCTCAGTGAGGCAGTGATCTGTATCATGTGGACACTGTCTCTTCTGTCATAGCTCCCTCTCCTGGTAGATTTAGGTAGGGCCTCAGAATCCTACTTTTAGTTACGAGTTTACCCAGACAATCTTGAAAGCAGTTCTGATCATTGACACTAGTCACAACAACTTTGTCAGCTCTGGACTGGAGCCTGAATCCCTCTTGCCTCCACACAGGCTCATAGCCAAATTGGCCCCCCCTCCTCCATACCTTTGTATTGGCAATCTCCTATTTCAAGAATGTTCTCTCACTCTTCACTTCCAACTCCTAAAATCACTTTGTCCCTTCAAACACCACCTCCTTCATGAAGCCTTTCCTGATCTCCTCAGCTCCTAAAAGGCAGCATGATACAGTAGATATGATAGGGTACAGGCTCTGGAAACTCCCTTTAACTGTCCTTGAATCTTCCCACTTGATTTGGCATTTTCCGGAGTAATCTATCCATCTCAGTCACCTGGCCTTTCATTGTATGCACCTGGTCCCATCCTAGGCTTCCCACCCTTGATCCTATCTAGACCTGATTCTCCCTTGGCCTTGTGGTACAGGTCCCTAGCATTCTGGTCCTTCTCTGTTAACTCACAGTCACCCCGGCTTATTGGCCATTCCCATCAAGATCCTCTCTAAACCCCTCTTCCAGTCACTCCAGACTACTTGGCCAACCCTAGATCCCTCCCACAATCTTTCTCTATACAAGATTCATCTTGTTTCCATGAAAGTACTCAGATTCAATCTGGCCTGCTTGCATTAGTCATACAAATCTTCAGATTCCTTAAGAGTCTATCCAATATGGTGGATCTTTAATAAACTTTGTTTTTCTTTGATTGAATGAAGGCTTGGGTGGAATTCATTCAGGTAGGATACACGTGTTGCTATTTTGAGGTCCCAGTACCTCTAAACATCAACAGATAGAGCACTGGATTTGAAGTCAGGAAGATCTGGATTCAAATCCTGCTTCAAAAATTTACTAGTAGATGTTATCCTGGCAAGTCACTTAATCTCTCTAACCTCAGTTTCCTATTCTGCAATGTGAAAATGTTGGATTTAATGACTTCTAAGCTCTTATTCAGCTCTAAATCTATGATTCCCACCCCTCACTAGTTTATATTTATTCTTCATATAATTATATATGCCCTTGTGTCTATCATTTTGAGGTACTCCTTGTGAATGTAAAATTTTTTTTCATTTATTATATTTCTGTTTTCACATCCATCTCCACTATTCCAGTGGCTTCCTATATCTTCAGGAACAGATATAAAATGCTATTTGGCATTATAAAGCTTTTCATAAACTGTCCCCTTCCTATCTTTCATATCTTCTTACAAATTGAACTCTGCGTTGTATCCTAAAATTCATCTACTTGGCTCCCTTACTGCTCCTCACATCTGACATTCCATCTCCTGAATCTGTGCCCTGTCATCCCCCCATACCTGGAACACTCTTCCTTATCACTTCTTCCTTCTGGCTTCCCTGGCCTTCTTCTAGATTCAGATGAAATCTCACCTGCTGAAAGCTGCCCGGTCCCTTCAGGTGTTTGTGCCTTTCCTCTGACATTACCCCCAATTACACTGTACCTACATAACTGTTTGCATATATGTCTCCATCATTTGAACATAAAGTCCTTGAAAACAAGGACCATATTTTTGCCCCCCTTTAAAAAAATAACCATAGTGCTTTGCATATAGTAAACATAAATAGTAAAAATAAATGCTTATTGACTGAATAATTGAGCACCTAGCACAGTGTTTGCATGTAGTGGGTACTTAATGAACTCATATTTATGAATTGACCTAATGAAGTACCCTACCTTGTATCCATGATGTCCACTGAACGCGAAAAATAAGATTTGTATCCCGGAAACCAGTATCTGGTGTATGAATGCAGCATGTGGTGGGAGGATAGGCCTGGCCTGGCCACGCTTCAGGGACAGAGTTTCTCAGTGAAATGGATTTTAATGCAAGCTCCTTAGTGCTGTATCTCTCATAATCACTGCCTCCTTAGATGACTTCCCCTTGAAGCTCTCAAGGAGTTAAGTCAACAATAACCAGGACAAAAGATCGAGTTCTATGACTAGTTTTAAAACTACCAGCATGGTCCTTCCAAATGGAAGAGTGGCTCTCCTGAGGCATGACTACAATTGGCTTTTGTCCATTTCTTATTTAAGGGAGAAGCAAGGAGGTTGACAGCTCATTCAAATGGTCCAAATAAGGGTTGTTGGAATCATATTCAGGGTCTCCTCACCTTTATTCTATTTTAAAGGGCTCAAGCACAGTGCCTGGCACATAATAGACCCTACCTAAATTCTAATTCCCTCCCCATTCCCTTCCCTTCTAATTGAGTGTTTACTGGGACCATTGCCCTAAGGTCCTAATGATCTAACTATGCTCCAAGAGCCTGGCTTTGAAATGACTGCTCCTTCCATAACCAACTATTTCCTCTCTATTAAGATACAGTTGATTTCATGTATACTATTTGTTGCCTGACAGTTCCAGTACCTTCTGACTTTAATTAAGTTCAACAAGCATTTCTTAAATACCAGCTATGGGCAAAGCACTGCATTAGGATCTTGGGATACAAATGAATTTCACATGACCCTTAGTAGCTTACAAATATACGAGTGATAGCAGAGAGCTATAGAATACCACTTTTAGTGATGATGACACAATCCAATAATGGTTCTTTACTGTGGGAGAGTGCCACAAATGTCAGTGAGTATAGTCCTATTTGTTTAGTAGAGACTCCAGTCCCCTGGAAATCACCCCTGTGGTATGTGGGTGTGGTGGGGAGGGGAAGGGGAGGGAGGTAGTTTATGGGTGTGGAGGAAAGAGGAAGAGACAAAGGAAGAGGTAAAGAAGTGAATAGAGAACTAGGCTTGAAGTCCAGGAGACCTGAGTTTGAATCCTGCCTCAGACATTAGCTCCTGGACATGTTACTTGACCCTATCTCAGTGCCAGTTTCTTCACCTGTCAAAATGAAAGGAGTTGGATTCATTAGACTCTAAGGTTCCTCCCAGCTTGATGATCCTATGAAAGGAGCTAGCCTCTCCTGAACTCGTGGTGCTGAGAAGGTAGTCACCAATTAGGAGAGTGGAGGGCACCTTGGCAGAGGTTTCTCCAGCATACTAAGGCAACTGAGGGGCTAGAGAAGGAAGAGGGAGAACAGAAGTCCAGAGAGTGATGAGTGATTCTGTGTTACACATTTTTCCTGGTTCTGCCCCGTGGGGTCAGACAGAATAAGTCTAATCTTTCTTCCATGACTATCCTTCAAATGTCTGAGGATAGTTGTGTCTTCCTCCTGCATCTTCTCTTTCCCAGGGGTTGGACTGGGAGAACTGAATGGTCACATTAGGTGAGTTGCTAGAAACAGATGATAAGTATTGTGGCAGTTCTGAGAAGGGGGGAGCCCTGAGGACCAGAGTTATTGATTCAACCACAAGAACTTTAGGAAAAGCAGAGATTTGTCATTGAGGAGGCACTTGTACAAACCAAATCTCCCAGAACCAGGAGCCTCCCTCCTTCCTCCTCAGCCTCACACCACTTTCATCCCAGCTGCATGGCCATCTTTCCTTGCTAGCTGGCTTCATCCCACAGCCCCTCCCTCCACTGCCCTCAGAACCTCTCCATTATGTTGGACTGCTCTGGGCAGCAGCTGCACTTTTCACATCCATGCTGAGCCTACCAGGAGAAGTTGGTTGAGCCATAACTTCAGCCAGCCCAGAATCTGTTCACCAGAACCCAAATGGGAGTTATCACTACATGAGAAAACCAGGAAAGCAGATGGCCAGGTTAGCCACAGGGAACGGGGCAAGACACCAAGAGTGATGGCTGATGAAGAGGGCAGCGTGGGGCCAGGGCCCTCAGCTACCCCGTCTGCTTTCAGAGCCTGAAGCTTTGATCTCTTTCTTCTGCCAAGATACCAGTTGGCATTTACATTGGCACTGCACCTGAGGTCGCCAAAAGGCATGCATCATTTGCTTGTTTTTTTTTTTAAGGTGGACCAGGATCACAGGACAGAGCAACGAAGCTCTGGTGACCTTTGCAGATAAGGAACAGCCACCCTGCCGGACAATTCCATCTGGAGGAAGCGGAGATGGGCAGCAATTCTGTGGCTTATTCTGATGCCCTTGCATTGAGCCTCCAGCTCCCCAGCCTGCATAAAGCAGAACCCACCTACCCACACTCCTATTTCACAGTTGCTCAACACAGCTTTTGTTTTTCAAGCCTTATGTGCTCCTCCATCCCTCCCCTTCCAAAATAAAGGTGAGGGAAGATTTTTTTAAAGCATTTAAACAACCTCTTCATTTTATGCAGTCTCTGTCCAGCAGAGCTTTTGATCTAATGCAGTCCCTGCTAACAAACATTAATATTGTCCCTCACCCCAAAATGAACAAACTCCTGCCCTCTGCCATCAAACCCCCACCTGCATATACTTCAAAATGGAGTAAAAAGTCTTAGAGTGGGTGTGAAATGTGATTCAGGGATAGTTAGTATTCCAGTAATAGGTCCCTGGAGGCATGGAGAATTTCTCTGGCCCTAAGAAGCTGGAGATTTTGCTGTCCTGGGGACCAAGAGACAGGTCCAAGTCCTATACATCACTGAGGTGGAAAGTTTTAAGGCATACAGAACACTATAATTATATCATTTGACCTTCACAACGACCCTATGAAGTAGGGGCTATTGTACCTACATTTTACAGTGGAGGAAATTGAGGCACAACAAAAAGTTAAGTGACTTGCCAACTGTCACATAGCTAAGAGTCTGAGGCTGGATTTAAACACAGGTCTTGAATTCAGGTCTCCCCCTTCTATCTACTGAATACTTAGTTGAGAATGAGAAGCACAGGGGGTTATGCAAGATGATCTCTATGTTCCTTTCCAGATCTACAGCTATGGTCTTAGGATACTAAGGAAATTAATTTTTTCCTTCCCTTGCCTCCCCTCCCCTCCCCACTTTTCTCCTTCTCTCCCCTCCCCTCCCCTGACCTGTCCATTATTTTTCTTTCCCTACTTCCTTCCATCCTTTTCTTCCTTTCTTCTTCACTCCCTCCCTCTCTTCTTTCTTTCCACACTCTTTTTCTCCCATCCTTCCCTTCTTCCTTCTTTTTCTTCCTCCCTCCCTTCTTTCCTTTCCTTCCTCCTCCTCTTCCTTCTTCTCCTTGGAACCCTTGTCTTTCCCTTTCAAGATTTCTTTCTTCATACCCACTCCTCTTTTTCTTATCTTGCTCTCAAAAAAAGAAGATTCAAAAAAGAATATTCCTATTAAGATATAAATGACTGTTAAGTGGGAGCAAGCAAATTAGGGCATTAACTGGCAGTGGTCAGGTTTTCTTGGTTCTACCAAATACGATCTTGAAAGCAACTGTCTATTGAGTGATGTCAACCTTGCCCCACTAAAAGGATACTATTTATATCACTTGCAACTTATTTGGCTTTGAGCAAGTCACTCAGCCTCTCTCAGTCTCAGTTTCCATATTTGTAAACTGGCTCAATGGACTCTAAGATCACTTCAAGCTCTAAATCTACAAACCTGAGATAAGAAAAAAATGTTCTCCTTCATCTTGGCAGTCATTGAAGCTCTTTGAGCTGAATTTTACCCATAGAGAAGACAACAAAGGAGTCTATCGGGGTGCCCCAGGTGGCCTTCTCAGAAGTCATGAGAAAGCTTGTTCTTTGTCTTTAGCCACAGTGAAGGAAAGGGAACTGAAGGGGTTACCCATAAAGAGGGTTAGGGTTGCTCTGGAGACCCCAAAATACCAACATGCTGGGCCCTGCCAAAGGAATTCGACTCAAGTCTTCTTTCAGCCAAAGAAAAGTAAAGTTTATTAAAACTTGTATTGGAAACAGAATAAGCCTGTGCTAGGTCATTCTATGGCACTCTCACAAAGATGGGGGGTCTTATATACAGAAGGTTGTGGGAGGAATCTAGGGGTAGTCTAGAGGAGGAGTGTGGGGAGAGTCTTCAGGAGGAGTTAATGAAGTCAATGAATGATTAAGGGTGGGAAGTAGCTGGAGGCTACCTGGAGACTACAAACAATGGAGGGCTAGGCCAGTTCAAAGGTGGATTGCTATTTTGATAGGCTTAAGAGTGGGAAGTCTAGTAACAGAGTGTGGGAAGTTTAGTAACAGGGGAATGCCAAGCTGAGGTTGGGGCCCACAAGGTAAAGCTTATTGTCTCATGCAAATGCCTCATCAAATGAGATGATTTAATCAGAATTCCAGGGGAGGTTCCCAGAGCCTGTACCTCAAGGACTCATGGAGAGCTTGAGAATCGTCCCAGAGCCCATACCTCATTAGGAACTTTGTCTCATTTCAACCAACCTTTGCTGGACAAAACCAGATGTCTCTTAGTGAAAGACTCTTCCTCTCCAACCCCCCATCCCCACCCCCATGCCATTTTCTCCAATGGCTAGACTTCTTTTCAGAGAAATAGTTTTGGTTTCAGAGCTCTCAGGCATTGGAGGCATTGGACTTCTTTCTACAGGCAGCAACACTTGCAAAAAAGCTCCTAACTCTTTGGAGAGTAGGCATAGGAGGGTCATGGAGGGAAGCCTAGACACCAAGTGTTGAGTTGAGCACCACTACCTTACTCTGCTGATGTCAAATCCATAGTTGATTCATCATATGCCTTTGGGCAGCTCCCTCAACCTTTCTGTATTTCACTATCTTTTTAGAAAATAATAACAACAATTTTATTTGACCTCTTAGATGTAACTTCCCCCATGAGTTTTTATGTGACTACTCTCATCCACAATGATACTTCTGTCCTCTCAACTCATAGAGCACTAATGTTGCAAAATATTAATCATCTTATGATGCCTAATGTACTATTATCTGATTTGGTTACTTCACTCTTAGACTATTATTTAACTCCATGTGTGGATAACATCTCAACTAAAAGGGAAGATCCTTGATGGCAGGAACCATATTTTTTATTTCTTTCATCTACTATGAAATTTGGCACTGATCTGGGTACTAGAGCCAATCAGATGGGAAGCCAGACTTTAAGTTAAAAGATATCCTCAAATTTTGGAGATAACAAAGAATTATGCACAATAATTATGGCCAAATCATTTCTTTTCACCTTTGGGTTTCTATTAACTACTCAACCCCTACACTTATACCAAATGACTTGTCATTCCATTCCACTAGGACTGGTTTCTCTTGACTCATCTGCTCTGACCCTAAATACTTCTCTATATTACAACTTCCTCTATCTTCCTTCCCTCCAGTAAAATAACAGAGCCCATGATCCTACCTTCTTTCACCTCCCCCAGGAACTTATTGTGGTAGTTATCCCCATTATCTCTCTTCATTCTTTTTTTTTTTCACTAATTTTTCTCATCTGCCTAGAGACATACTTAGGTCTCCCATTCCTAAAATAAACAAGCAAACAAAACTTACTTTGACAATTTTATATCATCCAGCAACTGTCTTCTCTCCACAGCTAACATTTTTTAAAAGTTGCCTACAACTTGATGAGATGTTGGTATTTTGGGGTCTCCAGAGCAAGCCTAACCCTCTTTATGGGTAACCTCTTCACAACTGATGTTTCCACATCCTACCTGTACATTGTTTTCTTGACCCCTTGCAATCTAACTAATGTACCAAATACACTACTTATATGACTCTTTCAAAGATCACTATGAACTAATAGCCACATTCAATGCCCTTTTTTAGCCCTCCTCTTTCCTGATCTCTTTATAACATTTCATATTGTTGCCTATCCCATACCTTCAGGGTGCTCTCTTTGCCTTTCGCTTCATGCATACGAGAAGCTCCAACTTTTCTAACTTCTATTTTTGCTTTCTTTAATGACCTTTTTTTTCCTTTTCCTTAAAGTAAGTGTTACTTTCTAGCCTTGATTCTGTTCTCTTCATTCCCTGTGTGCTCCCTCCTTAGGCAATCTCATTCAAAACCAAGGTTTCACCTGTCACTGTTATAATTTAGTTCCCAAATCCATATCTCTATTCTTCTGAACTTCACCTCTATCACAATTCCATCATCAATTCAGTTCAATAGATATTTATCAAAAGCCTACTATGTGCAAAGCACTGGCAACACCTCAAACTCAATATGTCCCAAACCAAACTTATCCACTAATGATCATAGGAAGAAGAGAAGAGTGATAATGATTGATCATTATACAACCAGCAAGGCAAGTATGTTAACTGGAAATAAGTTATAGAACAAACCTTTGATTTCCCAAGTATCTTCAACAATTCAAAGAACATCCCTAGTCTTGTCAAAACTTATAATCACTAATTATACAAGCCTAGTGACTTGTGTGAGGGTAGATAATACTGCCAGATGGAATCTAGAAAGTAATGCTAAGGATTATGAAATCTTATTTAAAAAACAAATACAAAAACAAAAACAGAAAAAGAAAAAAAGACCTTAAGGATATTTGCGTCACTTGCTAATTAAAGGCTGCAGAAGAGAAAAACAGATTTTAAAAGTGAATAACTAGATAAGCGAATGGTATCTGAAAACAGATTTTGGATTAGAGACAACAGTTTAATATATAGAAAATAGTTTTTTGGCCAAGAATGGAGTAAATAAAATAAGGGCCAGGAAAACACATACTTGTCTGAAAGAAATGGAAATAGAGTAGTTACTCTTGCATCTGAGGAATAGTGAAACAAATTGTGGCACAAGGATATATTGCAATATTATTGTACTGTAAGGAATGATGGACAAGAATTCAGAGAAGCACAGGAAGACTTGTATAAAGTGATACAGAGTGCAGTAAACAGAATAAGGACAAAAAATATTTACAATTCCTACAATGGTGCAAATGAAAATAACAAAAAAAAAAAAGAAATCCAAATTGAATGCTCTGTAATTAAATAACCAAATTTGGCCCTAGAGAAGAAATGAGAAATTATGGGTGTGTAATATTACATATGCTAATAGAATAAATTTCAAAGGGTTCAGAGAAAGAATGGTTACAATCCAATAGTCTAAAATTCTGCAGGGGAAGTTGCCCTCTGAAGACCATGCCATATGAATATCTATTGAGGGAATTCGAAATGTTTAGTTTGGAGAAGAGAAGACATGGTGTGGAAGAAGGGTGAAGAGATAGTGACATGATGACATCTTTCAAGTGTTTTTAAAAATTGAGTGTAGAAGATAGATTAAACTTATATTCTACTTAGCTTCTGAGGGCAGAGCTAAGAAGAGCTTGTGGCTGCAGACAGGCTAATCTTTTTATTCATTCATTCATTTATTCATTCATTCATTTGCTTGTTTGTTTGTTGTTTTTAGTTTACAACATTCAGTTCCACAAGCTTTTGAACTTTAAATTTTCTCCCCCTCCTATCCCTCCCTCTTCCCCAAGGTTTGCAATATGGTATAGGCTCTACATATATATATTCACATTAAACATTTTTTCACATAAGTCATGTTGCAAAGAAGAATTATAACCAATAGAATGAACCATGAGAAAGAAGAAACAAAACAAAATAAATAAAAAGAGAGAGAGCAAATAGCATGTTTCCATCTGCGTTCAGACTCCATAATGCTTTCTCTAGATGTGGATAGCATTTTCCATTATGAGCCTTTTGGAACTCATACAGGCTAATCTTAAAACAACAACAGCAACTTCTTTAAAATTAGAACTGTCCAAAATGGAATGAATAGGCTTCCTTGAAAGGTAGTGGGAATCCCCTCACAATACATTTTTAAACAGAGGCTATATGATCACCTGTTAGGATTTCAGCAAGAGAACATTTTTTTGTACAGGTGTGGGTTGGAATGAAATCCTCCAATTCCCAAATTCTGCTGTTCTATATAAGCACTTGGGCCTCTTAACACTCTTCTCCACCTCACTAGATTGCCTGTTATATATTTTAAATTTTTATTTCTTAGAGTCTCTTGAAAGAGTCTTCCTTTAATTATCTAGTTCCATAATAGAAAATTTAATAAAATGAAGATGTATATGGCTCTTCTAACATTCTCTCTCCCTGTCCAGAAGCTGTGTGTGGGTGTGATGATGGAAAGTCTCTGAGTTCTTTATGAGTTCATACAGTCATGGGTTGCTTCAAAGGTTCCATGTTCAATTACCTCCCCCAGCGCACTCCAAAGGGAGCAGAGTAAACTAGGCATTGGAGAGGACTCTGTGATTGAGTGTTTTGATTAATTCTGCAGAGACAGCTAGCTGTAACCAATCATGGTAATTTTCTGCCAAGTCCCAAACTCATTGTTGATTATTAGTATTAATATTTCTTGTGTCTTTCTATCACTTTCAATAGCCTCTCAAGCCATAGGTATCAGTTTAAACTCATGGATCTATTGTTTGCCTACTAAAGAGATCAGACCTCAAGGTTTGTCATTTTGACTCATTAATCAATCAATCAATCAATCCATATTTATTTATTAAGTTCTTATGTGTCAGACCCTCTGTTAAGCTCTGGAGATACAAAGAAAAAAAGTTAAAACATTCCTACCTTCAAAGAACTTATATTAAGTAAAAGAGCCTGTATATAAATGGGTATATAAAAAATTCAACAAATGAAGCCCATCAATCAATTATATGCCAAACTCTAGTCTAGGGTCTAGGGATACAAATACAATGAATAAAGCATTCCCTACTTGTTAGAACATTGTTCTACAGTGGGTCACTTTCCCCTGAAGAGATTGAGTCCATTAGATTGCAACTGTTATTTCTTTGAATGCTTCAAAATTTGTTCTGTTGATATATGTAAGCAAGGTCTAATAAAAGTGGCACATGTCAACCCTTGGCAGAAACTTACCCTCAGGTTTAGAAGCTTTATTAGTGTAGCCTTATTGGGGAGAGGATTAGGAAGTGAACTTGATAGTTCACTTCCAGTTTCCTTAGTTTAAGAACCTAGACGATTTTATTGCCACTTAGGTCACTGCTGACCCTGAAAACATTGGAGAATCCAGAATTTTGACCAAACCATTGTCCAAGACGATGCATGGCTCATAATTTGTCCAATTCTTGATCCTCTCTACTATCACCTGAAATATAATTAATTCTCAGATATCAGTTTACTCAGCTTCACTCAATCATCCCAAGGCCTCTGAACCTCTCAAGCTCACAAGGCCACTTCCAAAGACAGAACCACTTCAAGTAGGTACTTGGTCACCTGCTCAAGAAAGGAAAAGTAGAACAGAAAAGGCAGTCAAGATCCTAAGAACAAACTCACACAATAGAATCCCCCTCTTCTAGCTTCCATGAAAGAGCCATTGCCCTGATGATGAGAAGGGTTCGAAGAAGATCATCCTCTATCCATCAGTGAATGTCTCTTCTTTCAGATGGCTGCCTATTCCTTTGACACTCTAGGTATCATCATTCATCATTCATTTCTCTTCCCTCCTGGGGCAGTAATGTTATAGGTGATGTTTTGATTGAAAGAAATTGGGTCTTTAAGACATTAATCAAAGCTGAGAATCTCAGATATGGAAACAAAAAGTACCTTATGAACCTTGGTTTTCAGGAAGAGATAAGACCACCAGCTCATAATCAAACTGGGGAGAAATATGGGTTCAAACATTTGGCAAGTGATGGGAAAGAAACAATGTCGAGAGTCAGAGTTGGGAGAGCTGGTTCAGATTTTTTTAAAAAATTCAATCAGGATTGGCTAGGTGGTGCAGTGAATGGAGCACCAGCTCCGGAGTCAGGAGGATCTGAGTTCAAATCCGGCCTCAGACACAACACAAAAACTAGCTATGTGACCTTGGGCAAGTCACTTAACCCCAATTGCCCTACTTTCCCCCCCCCAAAAAAGAAAAAAAAAAGAATTCAATCAGACCTTCTCTTTAGCAAAAGGGAGCTTTATTGATGCAAAAGCATGCAGGACTGAGATTCAGCAAGGAGATAAACAAAGGCAATGATACAGGAAAAGGACCAGACTTATATAGCCAGAAAGCTACGAGGATGATGATGTAATTTTGGGGTTCCTAAAGGGGGTTGGAAATTTAGGGATCCAATGAGTACAAACAAGGTGAGGAAGATGGTTGCTTGCAAGATAAGGAAAAATTTTCTTGACACAGGATGGGGAACACAGGATAAGGGGGACAAAAGCAATTCTTTTGGTACAAGTTGAATGGTATTTTGAGATAAGGGGAAGGGGCCCTCATTTTGAGATAAGGGGAAGCACCCTCAAGTTACAGGTTAGGCTAAGAATAAGCCTCAAATTCCCCTCAGGGGGCCTGGGAAAGTAACCCTTACTATTAACCCTTAGGGCACCTTTGTATCCACATCAACGTGGTGAAGCACAAAGAAATCCTGATTAGTCTGCTCCACTTAGAATGACAGCCCAGAGACAGAGGGATTCAGGCACCTAGGCTTCTATCCTGGCACAGGATACAAATTCAGTCGAGGTCCTAGGATCCTCAGCTAATAATGGCATTGGTGTCATTCATCTGCTGACTACCCACCAAGGGTGAAACAAACCATCAGTACTCAAGCTCTGAGCTGCCTTGCTAAGTCTTTCTCTTCTGTAATCTGCCAGTTCCAGATTTAGAATCACTGAAGCAAGGGGGAGTCTCTCCAGGCATAGGGTTTGAATAGCTGGTGAGCCAGGTCAACTCTAAGGCCCAGGATGAATCAGAGGAGTCTGATTTTTCTAACAGACACAATAAAGCAATGAAAACAAAAGAAAACAACACTTTTTTTCCCCCTTCAAGAACATTTCCTTCCATCTGGAAAGCCTTTCTCACAGACTTCTTTTTTTTTTCACAGCAAATACTAGAATTTATTTCATTTTATATTACATAAGGCAAAAAGGAAGTTTTACAAGGGCTATAGGTCTGGCAAAGGTTGAAATCTAGGGAGCTCAAAGGACATTCTATAAAGAAAATGAAACACAAGTTTATGGAAACCATAACCATTATATGAGTTTTTTAACTGCTGAAACAGGATTTATTGTGAAAATTCATAAACAGACAGGATCCAGGGAGGATAAGAGCATACAAAACATTTGGGAATGATCCCCTTCATCTTGCAGTGCAGAAGGCAAGTCTCCAGTTGCTGAGGAGGGAGCTTCTTTGTGAAGCAGGTGATGATCATCCTTTTAAAGGGGAAGGCTGGAAATCAAAGGATCAGCAGTCAGGGAGCCTGGTGGTGGGTTCACAATTCTTCCCTCGAGAATTGGTCAGAATGATGGATAGTGGCAAAGGAAAAGATGAGATTCCACTGGACAAAGAGTCATGGGACCAGCCCTTGTGCCCAGAAGGGGAGGACCCAGTGTAACAGGTGCTGTGAAGGGAATACAGTGGTACTGATAAATGAGAGAGCACTGGAGAATGTTGTAAAAGGCTAGAGTGCCAGAGGAATACTCCAGGTACACCCCAGTCCTGGGCACTGGGCCTTTCACTCGATGTTTCAATGGTCCGGGATGGGTTTGGAAACAGTAATCTTCTTCTTTCTTGACACATTGAAGCAGGAACAAAGAGTGGGAAGATTTCACATTCCTACCCCTTTTTCTCCCCAAATAAGTGGCATAGATTCCCAGCATCCACTGAGGTAAGAGGACTCTTAGAACATTTAGATTGCTGAAAATAGCTGTCATTCACATCTGAGCATCTTATAATACTGCTGTTACTTTTACACAGTACATTTCACTTTGCATCAGTCAATGCAAGTTTTTCCAGGTTTTTCTGAGAGCACCCTGCTCATTACTTCTTATGGTACCATAGTATCCCATCATAATCACATGCCACAACTTGTTCAGCTATTCCCCAATGGATGGGAACCCCCTCAATTTCTAATTCTTTTACCTCAGAAAATAGTTGTTATATTTTTGTATGTATAGGTCATTTTGCTTTTTTTTTTTTATCTCTTTGGGGAAACAGATCTAGTAGTGATAGTGCTAGATCAAAGGTATGCATGGTTTTATAGCCCTTTTGGCATAGTTTGAAATTGTTCTACACAATGGTTAAATCAGTTCATAACTCCACCAACAATGCATTAAAGTCTTGTTTTTTTCCCACATCCCCTCCAATGTTTGTCATTTACTTTTCTGTCTTATCAGTCAATTTAATAGGTATGAGATAGTACATCAGAATTGTTTTAATTTGCATTTCTCCAATCAGTAATGAGTTAGAATACTTTTTCATAAGGCTATAGATAGCTTTGACTAAAATCTAATCATATCTTTTAACCATTTCTCAACTGGGAAATGGTTCTTATTTTTATAAATTTGACTCAGTTCTCTATATGTTTGAGAAACGAGGTCTTCATCAGAGAAGTTTGCTTCAAAATTTTTTACAATCACTATTGTTATTTTCCTCCATCTTATCTCCCCCTTTATTCTATTCTCTTTTTCCTTTCACCCTGCCCCTCTCAAAAGTGTTTTGCTTCTGACTACCCCTCCCCCAATCTGCCTACCTGTGAATCCAAGCAAGAGTTGGGTGAATCCAGGCAAGATCTGGGAGAGCTGCCTACATGTGAATCCAGGCGAGAACTGGGAACATGGAAGAGGAACCGTGGAGTTTGGAAGTCAGCCTCAAGTTAAGATAAAAGGATCTTTACTTGGGTACTTAGTGCTAACTGATGAGATCATGACTTAATGTGACATAGGGATGGATGGCCTTTGTACTTTCCACTGCCCTTAAGAATGATTGGCTTAAGGATGACTGGAAGCCAACCTGGAGTCAAGATGAAAGAAGACTTTGACTTGGGTAATTTATATTGATTGATGAGATTGTGACTTACTGAATGGTATGTTTTGTTTAAGACTATGTGGTCACCTTAGTAATTAGTTGTTATATTGTGGTGTTTTGCTTTAGCTTATTACTGAATAAATAAAGAGTTTACTATACTATGCCATCAGAGCCTTAAAGTTATTCAGAGTAGCAGTCTTAGGGAAAGCTGCTCATGATTGGATGTACAATTTTCTCTCCATGTATATACATTATCTATCTATCTATCTATCTATCTATCTATCTATCTATCTATCTATCTATCTATCTATCATCTATCTATCTATCTATCTATCATCTATCTATCTCTTGTTTATATTTGGTTCTTTAAGCTACTTGGGGACAGGGACTATTTTTACCCTTCTTTGTAACCACCCTCAGGCATAAAACAGTGCCTGGCACAGTGTAGGTGCTTTATTTGCTTGTTGACTAGAGGAGAAACAATAGTCTATCATTTCTGAGAATCTGAAAACTATAGATTGGGAATTATCTTTTATCCTTCCCCCTCCCTCCACTTCTGTTGGAATGGTATAGTAAAGAATTCTGGGTGTGACTGTTAGATGGCCTGGATTTGAATCCAACCTCAGCCACTTAATACTTTTGTGACCTCAGGCAAATCACTTAACCTCTCTGTGCCTGTTTCCTGATTATTGAATAGGATTTGGGGGTAGGAATAGATGATCTGTATGGACCATTCTAATTCTAGATGTGATGATCATATGAATGTGAGGGTGGGACCTAACACTTGTCTTTCATCACTTTGTCTTTGCTTGTTGATTTAATTATTTGTTTAATTCACAATAGTGGAGAGCTCACATGGAGCTCATTAGTGTTCAACTTGATCATACATGTCACACGGCCTGCCTCATCAAGGAGTCACAGCATGTACAATGAGGAGTGGATCATTATCTTATATGTCCTGAATTCTATTTCAGGGGGAAAGGTCTTGAGGAGCAGGGATGGGAAAATTCTGTAGAGTCAAGAAATATATAAAAATTTCCCCCACTCTCCCTCCAAGTCTCCCAGTTGCCTAGTATTCCTCCAAGATCACCTGAACAACTTCTTCCATACCCTATCTCCACCCCCTGTCCCCACACTGCAATATTCCCATACAAGCTTAACCCTGAGTAGTAGCCTATGCTATGGACATTTTTTAAACCCCTTGGGGGGACTGACTCTTTTGCATTCTCCTTTGTATTTCCATAGTATCTAGTAGAGGACCTTGTACATAGCAGATGTTCAATAAATGAATGGATGTATAAACATTCATCTATCCTATGTTCCAGTTTCTCAGGGTCCTACTCTCTAATACTGATCATATGTTCAAAAGTTCTTGTGCCACCCCTTCAAGAAAGGTTTATTGTTTGGTTCTTTCTGAGTGGGAAAGGTGAAAACTTCTCAGACTATATCCTAAAATCTAGTAAGGTTTCTTGTGGGAATGGGCCTGCGTTTTGGTTTCATCCTTTCTCCCTTCTTTGCTACTGTCAATCAGCCTTAAACCCTTCAGGAATTTTAGGAATCTCTTAGGACTCTTTCCCCAGCCCTTCCCTTGCTGTCAATCAGCATTAAGCTCTTTAGGAATCTCTTAGGGCCCTTCCCCCTTCATCACCTTGGCATTTGCCAAATAAAGATAGTTATACTTGGATTGGCTATACCCTGTTTCCTTGTTCTTTGTCTTTTTTCTCACCAAGACTGTAAGCCCACCTCCCAGTCACTGAGAGATAGGGAAGGGCTTCTTCCTTCCTTGTCATTGGAGAAAATTTGGCCCTCAGATTGTAAGCCTGCCTCCCAGCCAATGGGAAAAGGGACAGAAGTGGGAGGGGGCTTGACTGCATTAGGGTATAAATTCTTGCTCTGTCTTCTGTAACATGCCTCATTCTGCTGGTTAGTACTGGTGAAAGGGATGCCCTCTTTTCAAGAGAACTGAATAAAACTTCATGTTCTTTCCTCAAGACACCTCTGACTTTTAATTTTTGGGGGTAGGGGATTTTTGGGGTCCCCTTACTCCACACATTTCTAGAGACAATGACATTTATAAACATGCTCAGTCTAGGAAGAAGAAATACTTGTTGGAGAGCCAGGAAGGTTTTCATTATCCTTATTTTACAGTTATTCTGTCCTGAATAAATGGGTAGCCTCCTGAAAAAACTACACAGAATCGGACAAATTCAAGCCCTTTTATGCTGCTTCCATTCAAATTTCACGTCTTGTTCCTCCCTTCAGAACTGGGATTGGGTTACAATCTTTCTGACCTGCCCATTACATAGACTAGGTAAGTATTCGTGTTAACAAAAAGCTGGTGACCATCCCTGATCCCCAGTCATCTGAGACAGTTTAGCTCAGGCCCCTTCCAGGAGGAAACTTAGAGACTTCTCCGAGCTATATGATTGAATAGGGTGCTTCCTCCCTTCCTCCCTTACCCTGATTTATACCTTCCTGCACATTCTGTACAATGTCCATTGTTCCTATAGAACTTTGTGGGAACCAAACTACTAGCATTTCTCACAATGACCTACCACAAAGGAGTGACTAATGAAGAGACTTTTCTACAGTGGCAGGCAGATGCGGAAAGGGACCTGGGAGTACAACATAGCCTTCAAATCACACCAATAGGCAACTCAGTACTCTGTCTATGGAAGACACAAAAGTGGTCTGGGGATACTCTGGCATAGCTAAATGGTCATCATTAACAATTTTTTGAAGAGATTTGAGAAGTTATATTTAAGCATTCAACAACCACATAGCCCCATTACAGGAAGCAGCTAGCATCTCCAGATTAGATCCCTGGAGGCAGCAGAAATTCCTTTTCAGTGGAAGACAATTAGCAGAAACCAATGACTAATTCACTAACAAAGAACAACTGAAATGTTACTGACTTCCCTCAGAGATGGACTCATAAACTTTTCCTGTGACTTGAGGCCGGGTTATAGGCAGTCCCCCATCTTCACTGGATCAAATTTAAGAGAAGAAAATCTTTTTAACTACACTTTTCAAAAGAAATATCCTTTGTCAGACTACATGACATAGTTTTTAGTTAATAACATTTGGTGACCCTGTTATAGAAATGCCAAAATTTGTCTTTCCATCCATTAATCAGTAACCATTTATTAAGGACCCACTATATGCCAAGCACTACGCTAAGTACTGGAAATATAAAAAGAAGCAAAAGACAGCCCCTTCCCTCAAGGAGTTTATAATCTAATGGGCTTTCCCTTTCAGTCCTCCAATTCATGTCCCCCACCTTGCAGGAACACCAAACTGAAGATGTTCCTCTATCTGATATTTCACATATTTTAAGAAGGGCCTATAGATAGCAAAGCTGAACCAAAGGAATGAAGAAATGACTGACCTTGTCATTTGGTCTTAGGCATTATGGGATTCTCACAGTCTTTCCCCAATCAACTCATTACCAAGCATTTATTAAGCACTTACTGTATACTAGATAATCTATTAAGATTCTATTGAGATATGAACACAGAAATGAAATTACTCCTACTCAAGGAATCATGAAAGATTTCCTCTAAGAGCCGAGTTTTGGTAAAAGCTGAGAATGAAGAGGGAGCACATTTCAGACATGAAAACAGACTGACAGGAGGGAATATTGTGGATGAGGAATAGCTAAAGGGCAAGTTTGACTGGTTGTCCCTTTTGCTGTTGGATGCAAATATTCTGGTGACATAGTTGTCCCAGTGTGTCTGATGAGGAATGGCTCCCTCTAGGTTCAGCAGGAATTCTGATCTTATCTAAGACCAGAAAATCTGCAATAGCATCTGGAAGGAATTCAAGGTCTCAGGCTTAATTGGAGTGAGAGTTGTAGAAGTTCATTGTTAAGCTTCTATAAGAATTGGGCAAGAGTCCTTTAGGGGACCTGCGAGTGAGGGGGGTACAGCCTTTTACTTTTAAAGGGTAGGGCTGCCATTGTCAGGGCTGACTGGATGGAGGGGAGGGACTTCAGTGCATAGATAAAGGTTAGAGCTGACCTAGAGAAACTTGTGACTTTAGTGCATAGATAGTTTAGATGAGATTTGGGCCAGACCAGAGGAGACATGAAGAGATTAAGTAAGAACAAAGGAGTCACAAGTTGTTGCCTAGGCAGAGTGCAGATAGGGGGAAGGGGCAGAGTTTGAGGCTGGGAAAAGGATTTTACAGATTACAATTTTAACATACAAATTGCAGTTACAATTGTACAAACTGGTTTTACAAATTGATTTAGACCCCAGGTACCCCATCATGTCTACTTGCTTAGGCTAACATTAAGGACAAAATAAACCAGTATCTTAAAAGTCATAATTTGTTCATGAACTATGCAAATTCACAAGAACATAAAAAGGACACGTATCTCTAGTCACTCCCTGATTGAACTAATAGAGAATATAGACTCTGAGGAGTGCCCTCTTTCCCTTCATGCTTTCTGTGATATTGCCCTGTCCTCATGCTCCATGAGGAATAGAATCATTGGTTTAGAACTAGAAGGAATATTTGGCATAATCTAGTTCAGTTTTCCTATTTTACAGATGAGGAAAATGAGGCCCAGCTGGGTCATGTAACTTGGCCCTTGTGCTTGTTCACACAGCTTACTGTTATTGCTGTTGGTGCTTCATTTCCAAAGATGACCAATGACATCAGGAGGGTGATATCTTGACTTGTACAAGAATTGGATTTAAGTGAGGCAGTCGCCCAATGTCAGTGTCACTCTCTCCTCCAGAGTCACCGAAGTTCAGTGGCCAAGATTAAAGTCAAGTGAGTGGCAGTGGCAGAGTTGGATTTGAGTCCATGTTGTTATCACTACACCATTCTATCCCCTATAACCCATTGCTGGGATTTCACATAATCTAAATTGTCCATTACCCCAGCATCTATCATAATATTATGCACACAAAAAGCTTAGCAAACTCTTTAAATGAGATAATGATCATTAACTTTTATCAGTATTCCTCCCCCCCACAATAACCTTTTAAGTTAGGTGATTTAA
Organism: Petaurus breviceps papuanus; assembly: GCF_028583685.1. Taxonomy (NCBI): domain Eukaryota; kingdom Metazoa; phylum Chordata; class Mammalia; order Diprotodontia; family Petauridae; genus Petaurus; species Petaurus breviceps. The sequence continues at coordinate 9,605,544 of NW_027187339.1, forward strand.
ATATCATTATGTCTATTTTATAGATGAGGAAATAGAGACTCAGAAAGAGAGTCCAGGGCTATTTCTACAATCTTTCTCTGATGTCTTTGCCCTCAGGTGCCCCTATCACCTGACAGTTTCCTCCCTCTCCTTCTGAGGAATGAATATGAAACATTCACATTTGGGTACAAGGGATTGATAATGTCTATCATTTAAATTGGGATCAAATCAGATCTAATGTCATAGATCCCTCTGTGATCCCTTCTCACTCTGGGATTTTGTGCTTCTCCCGGGAATCACTAAGTATTTAAGTACTTACTGGGTGGGAGGCCTTAGTAGAATCTAATGGAAGCAAACTTAGTGGCTTCCAAAGTCTCTTCAGCTCTGGGAAATCCAGGATCTTTTAAAGGCTCTTCCACGTCCCATGAGACTTGTTTTCTCAGATATTGATGTGTTTGTGTTTGGTTCTCCAAAACATAGAAATGCTTATAAATGAAACATACACACTTTGCATTTTGTAGAGAATCAACAAGGCAGCCACCCTGCCCTCTACCCACACAAATGTGCTCTATGCCTTTATTTTCCTGACTGTAGTTTGATACTTCATCCCCCATGATGACAGTGGCATAAAATTGGCTTCAATTCCCATTCCTCTTTTTGAAATTATTTTTTATTTTTTTTAATTAACAAGGATTTATTTTCTCTTCCTCTTACCTTTTACTACCCTTCATTAAAAAAAAAAATCCTTATAACAAATATGCACAGTAAAGCAAAGCACATTTCTTATTGGCTATATCAAAAAAATGCTTGTCTGGTTCTGTACCCTCAGGCCACCACCTGTCTGTCAGGAGGAGTGTAGTGTGTTTCATCTTCAGTCCCTTGGAAACATGATCAGTCAGTGTATTTATTAAAGTTCTGAAGTCCTTTAAACTTGTTCATCTCTGCAATGTTGTATAAGTGTTCTGAATCTTTTGCTTTTTGAAGCCCTCCCTGCCCTTAATGGGCTCTCCCTCTTCTCCCCCAAAGAGTACTCTTTTCCCATGTCTCCAAATTTGTATGTGGCATTTTTGATGAGGTAGAACAGCTTTCTGTGTGAAAGAACTCACCTAGACCTTCTCTGTAACCATTGGGATAACTTTATTGACGAAAAAGCAGTATGGAAAGCTAACTGAGACTGCATATTTGGGGGAGTTCCCCTTATATAGAGGTTTCAGAATGGTGAAATAGATTTAGAGGCTTTTATGGAGGTTAAAGATTAAAGACAGGACAGGATGACCATAGCATGAGGAAGACAGGGATTTCTTTATGATTTAAAGATTTAAGGACAGGGCAGGAGGACACAGGTTAAAAATTAAAGGACAGAAAGAACACAGGATAAGGGAGACAAGCAATTCTTTTGTTACGGGTTCAAAATGGGTGGGGGGAGAACTTGAGGATGGCTTCAGGTTACAGAATAAACTAGGGGCATCACAAAGTACTGGAAAAATAACCCTTAATACTATTTTTAACTCTAAGGGCACTGTTTGTATCCACATCAATTTGATACCCTTATTTAATTATTCATGTATTTACGTCTTTCCTCCTAACTATAAGATCTTGAAGGACAGGAGATTTATTTTTTTTATGCTTCAGTATTCCCTGGAGAAGCAGCATGAATGTAGCGAATAGAATGTTGGGCTAGGAGTCAGGAAGACCTAGGTTTGAATCCCACCTCTGAGATTTACTAGTTTTATAACCTTTGACAAGACACTGCCTCTGTGGGACTCAACACTTAGTAAGTCATGGAATGGAGTTCTTCGAGCTAATAATGCTACGCAATTTTTCTGTATTTGTGTATCCTCAGTACTTAACATCTGGGCAGCTAGGTGGCATAAAGATAGAGTCTCAGTCCTGAAGTCAGGAGGACCTGAGTTCAAATCTGGACTCAGACACTTACTAGCTGCGTGACCCTGGACAAGTCACCGAACTCTGCCTCAGTTTCCTCATCTATAAAATGATCTGGAGAATAAAATGCAAACTACTCCTATACCTTTGCTCAGAAAACCCCAAATGGGGTCACAGAGAGTCAGACACAACAGAAAAGACTGAACGATAACAATAGTACTTAACACAGGATTGGTCACAGAATAGGCACTCCGCAAATGCAAAATCGCCAACTGGAAATAAAATTGAGTCTTGCTAGATCTGTATCTCCCTTACTCTAGCTTCAATTATTAAATCTTTGCAGTGAAATACTCTGATAACTTCATTTTGCCAAGCTGACCATGTAATCAGGCATATCATGTGCTTGTTTCTGAGGACTTCAAGTTGCCTGGACTGGAGAAAACTTTCCTTTGGCACTGAAAATACACTCAGGAGCTGCCATTCACCCAGAAGCAACCACCTGGATGGAAGATAAAGAAGCTAGGAAGATACCAAGCAATTGCTTATAAAACTAGAAAGAATTGTTACAATTCTTCTATGCAGCATAACTGATGTGAAAATGTGTTTAATAGGAATGTATGTATAGAGCCCATATCAGATTGGGCTCTTGGGAAGGGAGAGGGGGAAAATTGAAAACTTATGTAAGTGAATGTTGAAAACTAAATTTAAGTCATTTAATTAAAAAAAAACTAGAAAGAACTCTTTCTGTATGAATAGACAACCTAGAACCTTGATTAGGGAAGCAAACCTCTGAAACATGACTTGACGACTGAAGTATGAAGCCGTTTGACATTAAAAATCAGAAGTTTTACAGGGTTCCAGTCCTCAGAGAGGGAGCTGGTGTGTGGTGTAGTGGTTAGAATGCTGGACATGGAGTCAGGAAGACCTAAGTTCATATGACTCCTGGGCCATACACCTAACTGGTTGTGTGACCTTGGGCAAGTCTCTGGCCTTATTTTCCTTATCTTTAAACAGAGGAGGTTGGGTGGACTATAAGGTTAAGATCCCTTCTGGTCCTAAGTACATGATCCTTTGTGGAGAGGGGGAAGAAAGTGCTGAAAAATGATGGCAATAGGAAGACTTGAGTTCAAATCCTACCCCAAGTGCTAGTTTTGTAACCCTGGAAAACTCAATGAACCTCTCTAGGCCTCATTTTCCTTGACTGTAAAATATAAAGGTTTATATTACATGGACTCTAAAGTCCCTTCCTAGTATAAATCTATGATCCTGTATTCTTACACATCCTTATTGGGAGGAGGTAGGAATTGCTAAGGAAATGATGATGAAGAAGCATTTTTAGAGATTTGATTATGTGCCAGTCACAGTGGTAAGCCCTGGGAATCCATATACAATCAAACAAGACAGTCATTGCCCTCAAGGAGCTTACATTTGAATGGGGAAGACAGTGCAATGGCTGGATAAAAGGAGGGGAGTGAGGGGCCCCTGTGGAGACATAGTTTAGAAATGAATTAATTTTGCTCAGAAAGAACATTTTGAAGGCATTCTTAGTTATTTAGATATTATTATTACATGGGGAGAAGAGAAAGCATTTTAGAGGCAAATTCAGGGCAGCAAACCAAGAATCCTGAATAAAATCATTGTAGATTCACCAGGGGCTGTCTGATACGGTTTTTCCCCCCATCTCTGTATGTCAGGGATTTAACAGGCGAAGAGACTTCAGCGTGTTTGCTGCCAGTTCTACTTAATTTAACAATCTTCTCTGCTAATGAAATGCTGTTTGCTTGGGAGCAGGCTGTCATGCCATTGGCTGATGGGTCATTGGGCTGTGAAGACAGCAAGGAGATAATCCCTCCTCACCAGGACTTCAGGAGTAGGAAGAATGGGAATCCTGACCTGTGGTTAGAAACTAAATTCGAGCTTGGCTCCTGGAGGCTATCTGCTCACCCATCCAAGGTGCTGAGACAAGCCTCTGAGAGTGCACCCAAGGTGAATGAAGCCATCCCTCAGCATGTGAATTTCCCATTAGACTGTGAGCTTCTCCAGGGCAGGGACTTTCCACTTTTCTTAGTAGCCCCAATGCTCAGCACATACTTATGTGCTCAGCACATAAGTAGATCCTTATGAATGTTCATTGACTAACTACTGAGCCCTGTGGAAGAAACTGGGTGTATGCATGTCAGATGCTGGTAGTGGTGGTGGGGTGAATATAGGAGGATGAGGAAACTCTGTGCTTGCCCTCAGGTTGGGGAGACAAGATATGTGTAAGAGAATGAAATGCAAAAGAATGTATAAGCAGAGATTTAGAGCCTGAAAGCACTGTAAGGATCATCTAATCCAAATCCCTCATTTAGCTGTGACCCTGGGCAAGTCATTTAACATTATTGTCTCATAAAAAGAAAGAGAGAGGAGAGGGGGGTGGTGGGAAGGGAAGGGGAGGGAAGAAACAAAGAAATGTCAGGCCAAGAGTGAATAATTGGAGGGCAGCTAGGTGGTATAGTGGATAAAGCACCAGCCCTGGAATTGGCAGGACCTGAGTTCAAATTCCAGCTTCAGACACTTTATATTTACTAGCTGTGTGACCCTGGATAAGTCACTTAACCCCAATTGCCTCACACACACATACACACACACACACACACACACACACATACACAAATGAGTAATTGGCTTCCCCAAGGTCACATGAGGATCAAATGGTAAAGCTAGAGTTTGAACTCAGGTCCTAGAATTCCAAATCCAGCATTCTTTCTACTACCCCACAGAACCCCCTACATAGGATAGGTTTCTAAGTACTTTGGATTTCCAAGAAGAGAGAGATCAGTGGGGACTGGAGTGGCCAGGATGTTGAACTTTATCCTGGTGTTGAAGGATGAATGTCTTTTTTTTTTCTTTTTGGAGGAGGGAGGGCAGGGCAATTGGGAAGTGACTTGCCCAAGGTCACACAGCTGGTGAGTGTTAAGTGTCTGAGGTCAAATTTGAACTCAGGTCCTTCTGACTCCAGGGCTGGTGCTCTACTCACTTTGCCACCTACCTGCCCAGGATAAATAAGTCTTACCAGAAGCAAAGATGAGCAGGGCATTCCAGGTGCAGTGAACAGCGTAAGTAAAGGGTAAGGCATCATCAGACCTGCTATATTTTATAAAAAGTATATGATTGGCTATTTTAGTGTAAAGCAAAGATGTTAAATCTTACCAGCAACACTCTCCAGTCTGAGCTGAGCCAGATTAAAATGTTATTCAGAAATATTCAATGAAAGAAATAAAAATATAATAGAACATAGGTATTTTACATATATCAAATATTATTAAATAAAATATGTCAATCATATTATCAGTAACATTAGATATAATATATTTATATATATATATTACTTGTGTATCTAATATTACATATCAATATATCAAATAAAATATTACATTTTGAAACTGTCTACATGTCACCCTTAGGAGAACCTTAAGTAAGGATTTTGATCCCTGTTTCTATTTGAATTTGACATCACTGATAAAAAGGCCTTCCTGTCATGATACAGGCAGGTCACTTTTAGATCTCCATGAGGGAGAGCCCTTGAGTGCAGATGAATCAGACTGAAAGGGTTAAACAAAATAATAGGTATTCTTTCTAACTCAGAGTTCTCTGACTCAGTCTTCTTGTTTACCACTGTTCTCCCTCAGCAAGATGGTGGAATCAATGAAATTTGTCTTCAGTTGTTTTTCTGCAACACCTTCCCAGCCCTTTTATTAGTCCTTAGACTCACCATGAACAGGCATCTTGTAATCAGGAGAGGATCTCAAATACATTCACATTTAGGTATAAGTGATTGGATAAGGTCTACCATTTAAAGCAGAAACACAAGTCAATACCCCAGCTGAGGCAAGATAGCAGGGAAAAACCAGCTGATTCTGATTTGAGTTTTGGCTCAGACACTTATTAGCTGTTTGACCTTGGGATTTCCCTCATCAACATCCCAAGCTTTTTCCTCATTTGTGAAGTAGGAAGGGCTCATCCCTGTTCTATCCACCTTGGCCGGTTGCTATTAGGAAAGAGCTATGTAAATATAAGCTACTAAAATTATTTGTGCAAATAGGAAAGGATAAAAGGGTCCAAGAACACTGCCAAGTGTTTGTTTCTTGCCATCCCTTTGCTAAACTTGACTGGGGCAACCATGATCACCTTACTTTTAATCTGAGACTACTGGAGATTCTCACATGAGAGAAAGGAGGCCAATGGAACTAATGCCTGCCATTTTATTTAACCCTTTCAATTCAGTTGGATTTACTTTGATTAAATTTAATAAACATTTATTATATTTATTGGTGTATTGTGTGCATTTCAGGCATAGGGGAAGAATGACCTGTGTAAATATAAGAAAGTGGGAGATGTAGCATTAAGTCTGGAGAACAGCCAATAATCCACTTGGGCTGGAAATTTTCAGTCATTTCAGTCTTGTCCAAAACTTCATGACCCTATTTGGGGGGTTTTCTTGACAGAGATACAGCAGTGTTTTGCCATTTCCTTCTCCAGCTCATTTTGCAGATGCGAAAACAGAGGCAAACAGGGTTAAGTGACATGCCCAGGATCACATAGCTAGTAAGAGTCTGAGGCTGGATTTGAACTCAGGTCTTCTTGACTCCAGGCCTGGAGCTTTATCCACTGGGCCACTTAGCTACCCCTTTAGTTAAGTGGATTAGTATAAAATAAGCCTGAAAAGGTAAATCAGATCCAGACTGTGAAGTCTTAAATGCCAAGCTGAGTGACTTGGGTCTTATCCTAAAAGTAATAGAAAGCGTTTTGAGCAGAAAGCATGAAGATTACAGATATAGATGTGGGAGGCATGTCTGAGAGCATCTTGTCCAGCTGCCTCATTTACCAGATGAGAAAATTGGGGCCTAGGAGATTTAAATGACTTAGAAGAATACATTTAGAGCTGGAAAGGACCTCAGAGGCCTTTAGGACCAAACTTCTCCCTTTACAGATGAGGAAACTGAGTCTGAGAGAGGAGAAGTGATTTGTCCAGTGTCACATAGCTAGTGTCTGAGGCAGGATTTATACTCGGGTTCTCCTGACTCCAAACCCGTGCTATTTGTCTAAGGTCACACAGACAGTGGGCATCAGACATAAGATGTGAACCCAGCAATGAGGGAACAGAGGATGGAGGGAGCTGGTACCTGGCAGTAAGTGAGCATAATTTGGAGGACCCTGTTCCATGCGGCTTGCCTGAAGTCTTCTTTGAACAGCTCCACAATCTTAATGATTCCTTCTGGGTGTCATCATTAACAGTAGCAATTGAGGGGGAAGGGAAGCTGCAGCCAGAGAAAAGCAAATGCCAGATCCTAATCACTTTGTTCCTCAAAGCAGCATGAAGCCAGGGCCCAAAGGGCCCTTCACACAGTCAGTGGGGAGAGCTAATTGAGACGAGTGAGCTGGCAAAAATCCCCACAGCTTCCCAGGCATCTCTTGGCAGCTCCCTGGTCTTCTAGACGGCTCTTGTCGAGAGAGTCCACAAACACACATCATTCAGGAGAGCTCCATTCTACTTCATAACGTCAAAATTAAAACTCATTCACTGAATTAAAAGTTACTTTTCAGAGGCTGATCCAACCTGGGGATTAGACCATTTTTCCTTCTCAGACAATGTTCATAGAGCCCCAGAATCTATGATTGGAAGAAACCTCAGGGACCATCTGGTCCATTCTGAAATGCTCTACATTCTGAATCAGCTCTACAATACACCTGGCTAGTCATTACCTGGTCATCTAAGCCTTTGAAGACTTCCCCAGAGGTAAGAACCCATTACCTCCCCCTATCAATGAAACCACACAGGTTCTTCATCATCACTGCTTTCCTTTCTGAATGGCTATGTATTACACACACACAGGCAGCTAGGTTACACAGGCTGTAGTAAAGAGGACCTGAGTTCAAATCTCACCTCAGACACTTAATGGCTGTGCCAACCTGTGCAAATCACTTAACTCTGTTTGCCTTAGTTTCCTCATCTGTAAAATGAGCTGGAGAAGGAAATGACAAACTACTCCAATATCTTTGCCAAGAAAACCCAAAAATGGGTCATGAAGAGTTAGACATGAGAGTTAGAAAAATGGCTGTAGTACCAAAAAAAAAAAGTCCACTTGATAGCTCATTTCAGATTTTTGCTAGAAATTAAAGTCAAGCTCACTGGCCTATACCTCAAAGCTCTGCCATCTTCCTGTAAAAAAAACAAAAAAACAAAAATAGAGACAAAATAAGGGTTGAGTAGTTTTGTCTTCTTTCCTTTATCTTTTGTCAGGATCTCATCCACTTGAAACACAAATCTTACCTCTTTTTTGGCCCTTTTGTTGGGATAACATCTGTAAAACTGTATCTCCCCCTTCCTCAACCCATGGATTTAATATTTTTATTGATCTGATCTCCTACCACATCTATTATCAGGGTCTACTTCATTAGCAGTTAATTGTTTTCAATCATGTTTTTCTCCTCTTAGCTAGGCTGTAGGGCCACCTGTATTTGCAGCCCCACAGTACTTGTAAATACTCCAAAATTTTAAAGGCAACAAGGTAACTAAGTGGATGGAACAGTGGGCCTGGTATTAGGAAGATACAAGTTCAAACCAGCCTCAGGTACTTACTAGCTGTATGACCCTGGACAAGTCATTTAACTTGTCTGTCTCGGTTTCCACTGCTGTAGGATGGGAATAATGACAGCAGTTACCTCATGAGGTTCTCAGGAGAATCAAATATGACATCTATAAACTGCTTAGCACAGTACCTAGAACATAGTAGGAGCTTTACAAATGTTTATTCCCTATCTGCTCCACCGGTTCAGTGTGAGAATCAAGTGAAAAATTATTGTTATCTCATATTTAATGACTATATTATCTCATAATTAACATTAATAATGGGCCTAGAATATAGTAAGCACTTAATAGATGCTTATTCCCTTGCTTTTCCTTCTACTTCATAACCTGTGGTTAAGATGAAGTGAAATCAATTCTATCTACACACACATACACACACATACTCATATACACACAATAAATCAAAATAGAATATAGTTATTTTTATAAGGAAATTTTTATTCAGTGCCCAATATTTTGTGTTACTTGGCACATAAAATCGTACTACTGGAGGAATATTTCAACAGGATAATACAGTTATTTACAGATACACCCTGTATTCCAATGATAAGTTTCTAGTTTGCTCTGAGGATTCACATGCCCCAGACTGGGAATTCTTGGCTTTATAGATCAAATAGCTGCCTTTGTGAGGTCATACAGCCAAAGGAAAATTCATACCCTAGGGACCAAGCTCCTGGTAGTAAGCCCTTCTGACCATAGCTAGGCCACCCCTTGGATGGTAGGCACATGCTCTATCCCTGACTCTCCCTAGGAAGCCTTTATCAATTGGTAGGACCAGTCATGGCTTTGCTTCAATTGGCACAGCTTTCAAGATCCAACAGTCACCTTGATACTCAGATAAGATACCTAAGGAGGACAAACTTGTAAATTCATCAATTAAACTTGTTTTGACAGTGCATGTAGCTCTGGGGGCTCAGGGTAAGAGGGCCTTACTGACCATCCAAACTGACCCTAACTTGAAACTTTATATCAATCAATCAAAAAGTATTTGCTATACTTATAATAAGCACCTTCTATGTGCCAAGCATTGTGGTAGGCCCTAGGGATGCAAATACACAAAGGATACTGTTTATGCAACTGCCTTCCCTTCTCATCTTCTAAATAGTCAAACAAACAACAAATAACACTCCGAGACTTCCCCAGAACTCTCTCCTTCCTTGGGCACTTCCACCTACCCCTACTCTCAGCCCCTGAGATTCACAGTTTACACATCCTAGATTCGAAGTAAAAGCCTTCGCAGGACAGTGCCATCATGACCCTGGGCAGAGCTTCCTTCCTTCCCACCCAGAGGAAGACCCAAGTCTAGGACCAGGCTGTTGCCATGACGATGCTGATTACCTGCGGAGGATTGGGATGAACTGTCTGGGACACCCCAGGAAACATCTTTAAATGAGAAGTAACAAAAAGTGGGATCCAACAGGGAAGAAGGTGGGTACCGGGGGCAGGTTTCAGTGTCATACCTCAGCAATGACTCATTTATAACCAATGTCATCTTTAGCTTTAAAGTGTCAGGGGAAGAGGAGGGAAGGTCAATATTTTCATGCCCTCCTTTTGGTTTCATTATTGGTCATGGATGTTTCCTCAGTGCATTTGTTTCTCTAGAAGACCTCTGCCGCTCAGAATTTCTCTTTGGGGAAAGGGGAAAAGGGGGAACCCAGTTGCCCTATTTTGTTCTTTCTCATAATGTTTGGAGAGATTTCTAGATCTTCCTTTGGATCAAGAAGAACATTAGGAGGTCGGTAGAAGCTAGGTGGTATAGTGGGTAAAGCAGTGGCCCTGGAGGTCCTGAATTCAAGTACAGTCTCAGACACTCACTAGTTGTGTGACCCTGGGCAAGTTACTTAACCCTAATTGCTGGGAGAAGGAAGGAAGGAAGGAAGGAAGGAAGGAAGGAAGGAAGGAAGGAAGGAAGGAGAAAGGAAGAAATGAAAGAGAGAAAGAAAGAAAAAGGAAGGAAGAAAATTAGGAGGTCATGGGTCCAGAGCAATGGGGGTCAGGAGCATAGGTCCAGGGGGTCAGAAGAACTCAGAATCCCGTCCTAGCTCTGCCACTCACTGACTATATGATGTTGGCATATCTCTAGACCTCAGTTTCATCATCGTGAAATTAGAGGATTGGTCTCATAATAAATTACATTCATATAGCACTTAAAACTTTATGATGTGGGGGGGCAGCTAGGTGGTGAAGTGAATAGAGCACTGGCTCTGGAGTAAGGAAGACCTGAGTTCAAATTGGCCTCAGGCACTTTAACACAAAAACTAGCCTTGTGACCTTGGGCAAGTCACTTAACCCCAACTGCCCTCCCCCCAAAACAAACAAAAAAAAACCCTTTAAGATGTGCTTGCTGTACCTTATCTCATGTGAGCCTCAAAACAACCCTATGAGGTGGGTGCCAAGACATTATTACCCACATTTTACAGAAAAGGAAACTGAGGCTCAGAGAGGTGAGATTTGTTCATAATGAGAAGCAGTGTGGTGCAGTGATTAGATCTGCTAGCATGCTAGACCTGGGGTCAGGAAGACCTGAACTCAAGTCCCACCTCTGGAACTTACTAGCTATGTGATTCAAGACAAGTTACTCAACTTGTAGAAGCCTCCGTTTCCTCATCTGTGGGGTAAAGGGGTTGAATGAGATGGTCTGTAAGGTCTTCTGCAGCTGTAAATATAGGAGTCTTCCATCCTTAGTCATAGGATTAATTAGGATTGGAGCAGAGAGGGAGAGGTGAGAAGAGAATTCAAGCCTGGGTTTTCTTTGACACAGTCCAGTCCAGGATTCTGCCCACTATTCCTCATTGCCTCCGGCTGCCCTTCCAGCTCTGTAGAGCGCAGCATGAGTGGGAGGCTGTCCAGGACTGCTTAGATCATATCTTTCTCTAGGATTCTGAGATTTGTCTCCAGGGCTTTCCAGGGAGGTGTTTTGGCTTTGTTTTGCTTTATTTTGTTTTTACAGTCTCCTGAGAATCTGGATTTTTCCCTTGTGCCAGACTTGCACGAATCCTTCCAGAAGGAACTGCCCTTAATTGGAAAGCTGATTACATTAACTTCTTTAATGTGGTAGGAATGAAAATGGATCACTTTTATTTCCCATTTACTGCCTGTGGTTAAACAGGCTATTGAAATGTTCTGGAGAGATACAAGCCTTAGTAACTGATGCCTCCCTTCCCCAAAGGCACATTTAGACTATTCCAAATGTCCTGTTCAAGTAAAGAGGGGACTGGTAAGGTCACTTCCTTAACACAAGAAAGCCCAAAGAAATCTAGAATCTCTCGGCCAAAGCTTAAGTTCCACCTCACTTCCCTCCATTTTATAGATAAATAAACTGAAGTCCCCAGAGGCTCAACGGATGCAGCACTTCAAAACTCAGGCCTCAGACATTTACTAGCTGTGTGATCCTGGGCAAGTCACTTAACCTGTTTACCTTAATCCCTGGAGAAGGAAATGGCAATCCATCCAGTATCTTTGTCAAGAAAACCCCATGAACAGAGAGTCAAACCCAACTGAGGTCCAGATGGGCTATCACTTGCCCAAGGAACCGGGCATCAGAGATAATTAAACAGTCACTTAACTCTTAGGACTATGCTTTTTGGTGATATGCAGATGAAGGAAGAACACAAAATCCTCTCTGAGCTTGACTGTTTCTCCTATACCCAAGGGGCCAGGAATGAGGCTTGGGTGGTAGAAAAGGCCATGACTACCTGCAAGATATACTTTTCCTCACAAACCCACTAATACATTAAGCTCATTTTGATGAGTATGGGTTTGAGTCCTTGAGGTACAGGCTCTGGGAACCTCCCTTGGACTCCGGTTAAATTGTTTCATTTGAGGAGGCATTTGCCTGAGGCAATAAGCCTTACATGGTGTCTGGGCCCAGATCTCTAGCCTAGTTACTAACTACTAAGTATTAACCCTAGCCTAGTTACTAGCCTAACCCTCCATTGTTCATCTATTCCCACCCAGACTGTCTTAGCCCACCATTGTTTGTGGTCTCCAGGTGGCCTCCATTGACTTCCCACCCTTAATCACTCATTGACCTCATTAACTCCTCCTGAAGACCCTCCCCAAACTCCTCTCCTAGACTATCCCTAGGTTCCTCCCCCAACCTTCTGTATATAAGACCCCATCTTGTCTCCATGTCCTTGAAAGCTGCTGTAGAATAGTGAGAGCGCCATAGATAGAATTGTGAGAGTACCATAGAATGACCTAGCACAGACTTACTCTGTGTCTAATGCAAGCAAACTCTTAATAAACTTTATTTTTCTTTGGCTGAGAGAAGACTTGAGTCGAATCATTTGGCAGGACCCAGCATGTTGGTATTTTGGGTTCTCCAGAGCAACCCTAAACTTCTTTATGGGTAACCTCTTCATTTTTATGGTTCTTTGACCAGGAATCAAACCAGAGCCATGGCAGTGACAGCCTATCCATAAAGAAGGTTAGGCTTGCTCTGGAGACCCCAAAATACCAACATGCTGGGTCCTGCCAAATGAATTTGTCTCAAGTCTTCTCTAAGCCAAAGAAAATTAAGTTTATTAAGAGTTTGCTTGCATTAGACACAGAGTAAGTCTGTGCTAGGTCATTCTATGGCACTCTCACAAACGTGAAGACAGGATGGGGTCTTATATACAGAAGGTTGTGGGAGGAATCTAGGGGTGGTCTAGGGGAGGGGTTGGGGAGGCTCTTCAGAAAGAGTTAATGAGGTCAATGAGTGATTAAGGGTGGGAAGTGGCTGGAAACCACCTGGAGACCACAAACAATGGTGGGCTAGGACAGTCTGGGTGGGAATAGATGAACAATGGAGGGCTAGGCTAGTAACTAGGCTAGAGCCCACAAAGTAAGGCTTTTGCCTCATGCAAATGCCTCCTCAAATGAGACAATTTAATCAGAGTCCAAGGGAAGTTCCTAGGGCCTGTACCTCAAGGCCTCAAGGAGAACTCAAGGGGGCTCCCAGAGCCCATATCTCATCAATTTGATCTTCTCAACTTTGTGAAGGAGAAGATAGGATCATGAATTTAGATCTGGAATGAATCTCTGAAGTTATTGAATCCAACAGGACCAGGGAGATGATCTAACTTGCTGAACTGGCAGAGTTGGGATTCCAATCCAGATATCAAATCTTGCTTTTTCCCCACTATACCCCATATCCTGTAGAACGTCAAGATTTATGATTTAGTTGATGGGGGTAGTCTCTCCACCATTATAAATCACCCAGCCATTTAAGAGGTAGTCTTCAAGAGATGTGGCCACAAATGGCCAATCAAGAGGTGAGTCTTTCCAAATTTAATTTGGCTGGTCTGCAAATGACAGCTCTATCACTGTACCTAGACTCAAAGCAACTTGGTAGGACCTGCCAGGACTTGCTCTCCACCAACCTAGCCTTTAAGACCTGGGGTCACTACCATACTGCATTGGGGCACCAGAGTAGGACTTCAGTGGAGTAGGGAGTTAGTATTGATATTGTTCTCCTTTTATTTCATAATAGGAAACTGAGGGTCAGAGAAGTTAGATGACTTCCTTGCCCATGGTCACAAAGCTAATGGGTGTCTTTTCCCTTACCCTGTGATGTGAGCACATGGTCAAGTATGTGGATCTTTAAGAGACCATGATTTAGCCCCTTCAGACTTCTTGAGTTGTTCCTTTGGAAAAAGAGAGGATCGGTCAAGATGACTCCTAAAGTTCCTTCCATTTTAATGAGACTTTTCCATACTTTCCTTTAGATTCCTGTTTTTATCCTTCCTCATGTTCCCTCTTCTACCTTTAGAGCTATCTTGCTCCCTGAGATTCTCTCATTCTTCCTTTCTCACTAGCTCAAGTGAAATTGCAAGGAACCTACTAAAAAGGAAATCAGAATTGTTGTTATTCATAGTCTGCTGAAGGTCCTTTATTTTTTTCCTTTAAAAGGAGGATACTACTCTGGTACTGTTTATGGTTAAGAGAAGTGAAGAGAGAGTGAAACAGAGACAGAGAGCAAAAGAGAGAGAGAGAAAGAGGGACAGAGGGAGGGAGAGAAAGAGGATGGAAGGGGAAGGAAGGTGTGTGGGGTTCAGGGACCCAAAAATCCCCTACCCAAAAAATTAAAAGTCAGAGGTGCCCTGAGGGAAGAACAGGAAGTTTTATTCAGTTCTCTGGAGAAGAGGGCATCCCTCCCACCAGTATGAACCAGTGGAATGAGGCATGTTACTGAGAACAGAACAAGAATTTACACCCTAAGGCAGTCAAGACTCCTCCTACCATTGTCTCTTCTCCCATTGACTGGGAGGTGGGCTTATAGTCTAGGCTCTGAAAAGGCCACAAACCCGGAACTAGGGTGTTGTTTATTTCCTTATTTTGGTAAACACTAAGGCAAGGGAGGTGAAAGGTTGTAAGTAAGCCTGGAGGCAGAAAAAACCCTTAAAGAGTTTAATGCTGATAAGGCTGGTGTAGCTAGCAAAGGTGGAGGTCAAAAGACTCCAAAAGGGCTTAATGCTGATGTGGCTGTAGTAAAGAAGGGGGAAGGGGGAAACTGAAACCCAGGCCTGTTCCCACCAAAAAAAAAAAAAAAAGCCTTATTAGACTTTAGGATACAGGCTGAGAAGTTTTCACCTCTCCCATTCAAAGGGAATGAGGGAAAGAGGGAGGGGAGAGAGAGGGGGGAGGGAGAGAAAGTGAGAGGGAAGGAAGGAAAGAGGGAGGGGATAGAGGGGTGGGGGAGAGAGGAACAGAGGGAGAAAGGGACAGAGAGGAGAGAGGGAGAGAGAGGAGGAGAGAGGAGAAGAAAGAGAAAGAGGGAAGAGGGAGGAGAGACAGACATACACAGAGAGACAACAACAGACAAAAGCCAAAGTAGGACAGAGACAGAGAAAAGAAAGTCACATAGGTAGTAAGAGATACATAGAAATACTCAAAAAGGTAAGGTTTTGAGAGAGCTTACACGATGAACAAAAAGAGAGTGAGCATAGACAGAGAGACACAGAGTCAGATACAGACAAAGAACGAGAGAGAAAACTGAATGTCGTACTCTTAGCAAAGATTCCTCAGCCGGGATAGCCTATCAATGTCCTTCACATCTGTCTGTGCTGCTGATGTTAAGGAAAGACCAGAGCTCTTGGGGCTACTCCAAAATGACATCATCCCATCGGCAGAGTCAGCCACTCCCCTAGACACAAATGCCTAGAGTCTGGGGAGGGGGGAGGGGAGGGGGGGCTTTCTGGTTCCTCTGAAACAGTCATCTGGAGCCCCTCACTTAGCACCATGAAGTGTGCACATTAGAGAGGGGCCATATTGAGGTAGAAGAGACAGATAATAAAGGTAAAGTTATATTCATCTTCCTGAAGGGGATTTTAATTTTCAGCTGGTCCTTAACATTGGCCTGGCTTTTCCCTTAGTGAAGAGAGCCTTTCCTTCTGAGAGTGTCTCCCAAATGTTGCCTTTGTCTTTTATCTACTCTAGTTCACACTCCTTTGCTCTTCGTCCTTGTACTTGAGAGTCCTTCAAGAAAAAAATCTGTCCCCTTGAAATAGTAACTGAAGACCATTTTTTCAAAAGTAGAGCACATAGAGTTTTCCCATAATAGCTCAACATTAGAAATCATTTTTCTGTAAAATTATGACTCATGACTTAATCTGCTTACTATAGAAGGGAAAAGGAGAGTGTGTGTGTGTGTGTGTGTGTGTGTTTAGAATATTAGATACATGATTCCAAGAATCCCATTTCATAGACTACTTGTTTTAAAAGAGAAACACAGAACATCATCTAAGTCATTCCCCTGCCTCTAGACTGAGCTACACTGAAGCCAGTCCAGGTAGAAATATGCTGCTCTGATGTTCATCTTTTTACCTAATTCTTACTGTCTGTTGAGTTACTTTTTAAAGTGTTTTTTTTTTTTTAATTTAATTTGGTACAACAAAACACCACTTTAAAATGTCTCATCCAACAAAATATCTCTTCTGTCATTTATGCAAGTCTCTTTGAGAGATAACATAGATCATTTAAAAGACAAGAAGACATCTCTCAAATCTGTTCACCAGTCATGCAAGGGATCCAGAACACAGTCCGAGTTGAAAAGGGATTCATTGCAGATGTCCGCATTTGTAGATGTCATTATACCAATTGTGCCAAACAGTAGGACATCCCAGAGTCTCTTAAAGGAGATCCTTAATCACTCAAAAGATGTTTGTCTAACTATTCTCAAAGGAAAAACCAAGTGGATGAAGAATGCTTATTGCACGCTTATTATGAATTTGGGTGGATGATCTGATGAGTTTCCTCTCAGATAAGTCTTAGATAGACACACATGGACAGTGAGATGGTCCTAGAATTGAATAGGAGGAAGAGAATTGACCAGATTTCCTATGAGAAATTTTGACGTTTGTTGTATGAGCTCAAACAAAATTCCATCCTTTCAGTACCAATATTTTTCCTTTTTTTTTAACTTAGTGTCGATATTCTTTGTTTCTATATTGCCTTCACTTCCAATTATACTTTTCCTTTCTCCAACTATTATTACAAGGGATGCTTTCTAATAAAGATTTTAAAAGGAAAGAGGAAAAAAAATTGATTCAACAAAGCCAAACAAATTAATCATGCTTGACACTATGTACAACAACCCGTACCCACAGTTCTACACCTCTATAAAGAGGAGAGACAGGCACAATTTCTCCAACTCTTCCCCAGGGTCAAACGTAATTGTTCTAATTATATGCCATTGTTGGCAGTAGATGGTACAGAGGATAGAGCACTGGGCCTAAAGTTAGGAAGACCTGAGTTCCAATCCTTCCTCAAACTCTTATCAGCTGTTTAACCCTTTCCTCATCTATTAAATGGGTATGAAAATAACATCTACCTTACAGGGCTATTGTGAGGAGATCAAATGAATTAAAATATATGTAAAGAGGTTTGCAAATCTTAAAGAGCTATATAAATACTGTCTGTTATCATGATATCCAGTAATTTTTGGTGTTATTCTTTCCATCTATGTTGTATATGATTTCTGTATTTCTGCTTACTTCTCTCTACCAGTTCATAGAAATCTAGCCATGATTTTCTGAATACTTCATTTTTTCCTTGTCTTACAATACAATAACATTTCATTATGTTCATGTGGCACAATTCTTAAGCTATTTCTCAATCAATAGGCATCAGTTTTGTTCCCAATTCTTTGCCACACAAAAGTGCTGCTAAGAATATTTTGATGTATGTGGGACATTTCTTTCTTTAGCTTCCTTAGGGTATATGCCTAGCAGTGGGAGCTATGGTTCAAAGGTCATAGAAATTTAATTAACCTTCTTTTTCTTTAGTATAACTCCAATTTGCTTTTCAGTATGCTTAAAATATAATCTTTCCTAGTGCTGACAAAAACAGTGACTACCCAGGTCCCTACTGCCTAAAGGTCAGGTATCTTATATTTTACCCTCCCCTAAGGTTCTCTGACACCCTCAAGGGGCTCGGAGTATCTAATTCCTGCCATTGGCTCCAGCTCTTATCAATGTTATTTTCCCCATTGTAGGAGGATACCCTGTACCCCAGTTCCATCTAACTTCTTAACAATCATTAGCTTTTACAAAGAAATCTTTACTTCAAAGTTTAAGGAGACCAAGTATGCTAACATTCCCCTGCCATCTGGTGGCATAAGCCTCCCCAGAACCTTCTCAGTCTCTGAGGAGAGGAAGAAACTCTGAGGAGTTTCTAACTCAGTTTATTCTTATATAATATATTCCCACCAAGTTCCAAGCCCAATGCCCCACTTGGGCTCAAGTCCTAGGTCCTGGCTTCTTAGGGCTTCCCTGCTGGATGGGCTGGCTAAATATCCAGCCTAGAATCATACTTCCAATGTTGTCATGATTCAAGTTTCTATGTCTAATGGGGATTCCTCCTCCTGTGCCTAAGACTGAGAAAGAAACAAATGAGAGCCATCAGGGACAAAAATCTAACTCCAAGCCATTTCTTGGGTCCATTGGGCAATAGGGAGAAGAGGGGAAGGTAGCCCTTCCCTTCCCTTCCCTTCCCTTCCCTTCCCTTCCCTTCCCT
>NW_027187339.1:9624046-9632014 GCF_028583685.1 Petaurus breviceps papuanus
CCCTTCCCTTCCCTTCCCTTCCCTTCCCTTCCCTTCCCTTCCCTACCAGTTCATGGTGTCCTCCTGTGGGTAAACTTTGACATTCACTCTTTCTCAGTGGGACTGGAAAAAAGAAAATGTCCCAGTCTGGTAGTATTTGAAGACAGTTTTGGTTACACAATAATTGGGGAAATTTCCATGTGGGTATTTCCACCCACATGCTAGTGAAATGCAGGATGTCTTCCAGAAGCAGAATGCTTCCATGCTAGGTGATCTAGGCATGTGCAAAGCCTCACTGATATTTATACTGGTTTATCACTGTGGGTCATAAAACAGCACAGTCTCTAAAGAACTGAAATTAAAGCTTGCCCAAAAGACAATGGAGAAACCCATGGTGGATGTGAACAGGCAGCAACACATTCCAAATAGGGAAGTATGAAGGAGCAGTAGAGTAAAAGCTGTCATCAAACAAATGTGTCACCAGTGCCAGGCATTGTGCTATGTGCTATACAAAGGGAAAAATGAACAGTCTGATACATCAGGGAGTTTGTATTCTATTGGGAGATATAACATGTCCTAAGTAATTTATAGGGAATGGTCACTAGCAATTGGGGAGAGATCACAAATGATCTAATTTAGGAAACAGCACTTGAGCTTAGCATTTGAAGGAAGCTGGGGGATTGTGAGAGGCATAGGTAAATTAAGGATATTAGTGGTAGGGGAATTCAGTGAGACAAAGAGATACCAGGAAATGATCTTGATATCAAAATTAAAAGGTATCAACACTATATATATAAAAATCATGCTGTATCTATTCCAAAACCAAAGGAAGATTTTTAAAGAATCCTTGAAAGTGAAACTCAATGTCTCTACTTTGCCCTAAAATTCCTCCTACATTGGCAGTTTTGAAGTTTGAAGATCCCAGATAGGCCTATTGTAGCAACTGGGTATAGAATGGAGAGCCAATAGAGAAATTGTTCCAGTTATTCAAGCCATTAGCATGATTTTTCTGCCCATAAATATTTCTCCAATAAGTTGTTTTTTTCAAATGGAGAGCTCATCTAATTTCCGAAGTTACTGATCATAGTATCTTAGACACATTGCCTGTAGTACATCTGAGAAATATTCACATTTAAGCACTAGGCAGGAGCTCTGTCTGAGGGACAAAGGTGGATTCAGATATAGAAAAGCAGATTATGGTACATGTTCAACTCCTTGCATTAACCACCAAAAACAAGCATCAAAAATTTGTGTAAAACAGGAAGCAATTTACAAAAAGGAAATGCTTTTGTTCTCAGCTTTCCAAGCTAAATGTGCTTAGCTAAATAAAAATGTGTTTGGAAAAATTTGGAGTTTTGCTGACTCAACTTGATTTAGTAGTGTAACACTACAGGTAAAACAAACTAATGACATCTTTAGTTTATGGAGCTAAGATTGTAAAGGCAGCATTCCAGACAAATTTTCCCAACATTCCCCTCTAGACAACTTTAAAATAACACTCCAATCAAATTCTGGAGTGGCATAATCAACAAAAGATCAGGATTAGTCATTTTTCTAGTCTAAGATAATTTAGCTGATCTGTGACATTGAGTGTGCCCCAGAGCTCATGCAATAGTGATACCAGTTGTAGGTGGCTATGATAGCAGCAGCAGCTTTGAGAAATCTCAGCCTAGAGACAGTAAGGGCACTGAACAGTTGGTCAAAAAAGAGATTACAACAGACTCCTGTGCTAGCACTGGGAAAGGACCCAATGTTGTTTGGCAATTCCACTGCCCATTACCCAGTACCAAGTTGCAGTTCCAAGATGAAGAAGAACATTTGTGGTAGCAAGGGATTAGGGGCCCTAGTTGTAGTTCCAAGGTGGAGAGGATGGCTAGTGGTTGTACCTGCAAAGGAGCAAGTGCCCTTCTTGGGTAAAGACCAAAGGACAGACCAGAAGAGTAATAACCACACCTCACCCTGGACTACACCATCTTGGAAGAGCCAAAAACTTACAGACTCTGAGAACTAGCTATGAAAACAGCAGTGCAAAAAAGCCCAAAGCTTGATATAATACCACTACCACCACCCACAGGTGAACAGAGACCACTTTTACCATAAAGTTCAAAGACAAGTAATAGGTTGGAAAATTGAGCAAACAACAAAAAAAGAATCTGATCATAAAAAGTTACTATGGTGACAGGGAAGATCAAAACAAGACATTGACATGAAAACAGGTACAAGCAAATCCTCAAAGAAAAAGGGAGATTGGACTCAAATCCAACAAGAATTACTAGAAGAGCTAAAGGAATAGAGAAAGCAAGCAAAAATTATTTTAAAAATCAAATGAGTGGTAGAGAAAAATTTGGGGAAAAAATGAGAACAACATAAATTGTGAAAAGAGAATTAACAACTTGGTAAAAGAACAAAAAAATGCTAAAGAAAAAGACACCTTAAAAAAGCAGAATTGGTCAAATATTACAAGAGGAACAAACCTTCACTAAAGAAAAGAACTCCTTAAAAAGCAGAATTGGTCACAGTAAAAGAGATACAAAAGTTCACTGATAAAAATAACTCCTAAAAAAGCAAAATTGACTAAATGGGAAAGAATATACAAAAATTCAATGAAGAGATTCTTAACCCCACCTTTTTTTGTACCATCAATCCTTTTAGCAGAATAAGGAAGTCTAAAGGACCCCTACTCAGAATACATTTTGAAATGCATAAAATAAAATACAAAGAATTACAATGGAAACAAATTTTATTCAAGTATCGTTATTAAAATATATACAATTTCAACCCCCAAGTTAAGGACCCCCAGCTCTAGAGTCATATTCTATTTATGAGTCTCATCCCACAAAGACATAGTAATGCCTATGAAGTCAAATTTGTCCCCAGATATGAAGATATAATTCACCTGGCTTTTCATCTACTTTTTGTGTATAGATAACTGAGGCCATAGCATATTTGGGTCTGTACATTTATGAATTGTGGGTCCTTTCTTCTGCCTATATTGTATTGAGGGAAAAGCATGGTAAACAAACTTTTAAATTATTAAGTCTGCCCAAAAATGCAATAGATACCCTGTGAAAGTGATGGTTTCCCCTTCAGTGAAGTGCTTAATACAAAAGTTGGATAACTATTTGTTGGGAGAGTAGTGTACAGGTCGTGGAGTCAGGAAAACTTGAGTTCCAATCTAGCCTCAGATTCTAACTAGCTGGATGAGTCTGGGGAAGCCACTCAACCTCTCTCATCCTCCGTCTCATCATCTGTAAAACGAGGAAAATAATAGAATCCAACCTCTCAGGGGTATTGTGAGGATCAAAGATATTTGTAAAGTGCTTTGTAAGCTTTAAAAAGCTATCTAAATGCTAGCTAACTAGAGGAGATTCCTTTTCACATTTCAATTATTCTAGGTAACTTCTGAGGCCCCTTCCAACGCTGAGATGCTGTGATTCTACCATTTTGATTTTGTATTGTAGTTATTCTTATGTGCATCACATCCCTTTACTAGATTGGAAGTTTTAGGAGGGCAGAATAGCATCTTCTTTGACATTCCAATGAATCTCTGATCTCATTGATACAAGTAAATGTTGCAAAAAACAACCCATCTATACTTGTCTAACTGGTATGGCTCTTTTCACCCATAAATCTTCCAGAGTGAATCCATCCAACCTGAGGGGGAACTACTTTTGCATCTTTTTATATCAGATGTATATCAATGTGACACATGAGCTAACCATCACATACCAACCCCCACATTTTTTTTTTCTGATCATACATATCTTACACCATCCTTTATTTCTCCTATCTAATTCTTCATTTGCAGTGTCTTATAGGCTGCACCCACATAGCATGAAGTTCTCCATCACCTTCTGCATGACAGTTCACTCGAATTCTTTGGAAACCTTGACATTCCATGACCAGTAGGATGATTGGAGTCTTAACAAACCTGTTATTCTCCTAGTTCTCTAAGGGCAAGTGCTTAACAATAGCTCGTTGGATTGAATTGGATTGGATTGAAACAAGACTGATTTCAGATTGCAAATGGACTGGGTATAAGCTTTCTTTCTAAAACCCTATAATCTGTTTATATCTCTCTCCCTCATGCTTATATCACCGTTAACTAAGTAACTTGAATGAGGAAAGAGGTGTGAGAGGACTGCCTGAAAATGCAATTCCTTTAAGTAATTATGAGTTGGGGCAATTCTGTCAGGGAGGGATATTGATGGTTTTCCAGGTGATCTGGGATATTATTCTCTTTCCTTTTCTTGGGATAGAACTTGGACTTGTGAATTCATGAGGACTAGAAACTCCTAGAGAAAGGAAACTGTTCAACAAGTCCAGACCAACAGCTTTTCTTTAACTTATGCTCTTAGAGTTGCCTAGAACAATGAGAGTTTAAATGACTTGTCAAGGGTCACACAATCAGCATGTTGTCAGAGGTAGATACTGAATCCAGGTCCTGGCTATCAGGCCAGTGCTCTCCCCATTAGACCTCACTTTTTTTTTCTATATCCTCTAATTACCATATCAAAAATGCTTTGAGTGTAGAGTGTAATAACTTCCCTAAACTCTTGTTTACTCAAGTACACAAGAAACATTTGCTATATTGAACTATTAAAATAGACTTGTCCCCTGAAAAACAAATCCTCGAACTTCCTTGAAGCAAATTCTCAGAGACATTGAGCAATGAGGTCCTAGATGGAAAGATAGTATAAAAAGTGGAACTCAGCCTCCCTGAAAAACTGTACTGTGAGCATTCCTGTGAAAGCGGAGGCATTGAATACCCTTGATCCCCATTTTCCATTCTTCTCTCCAGCTTTCTTGTTGATCATTCTGCTGCCTGGCTCACCCTGGCTGACCCTTGGACTTCATAGGCCTTGGGTAGCTGGTGCAGGTAAGTATTCATGACTCTATACTTGGTTTGGTTTAGTTCCCTTATGTGTTTCAGGAAGCATGAGTGAGTGAGTACTACCTGCTGCCTCCAATCCCCTTTATAGGTCACACATTATACATGGCTTTCTGAGTTGGGTAGCATTTGATTTGAGACTCTGAAGGATGATTTGCACTTGTATAAGACCTGTATCAGATTTGTACTAATATGTACAGGCTGTGGTCCACTGGCCTTTGGACCAGCCAGTTGGCTTTTACCCTTGGACCCAACTCTGCTCTCAGTCCCCTTTCTGTCTCAGCTTCCTGGTATTTCTCAAGTTAATCTGAAGGACAAAAGCTATGTCATGGGATACCCTTCCACATATGACCTTTCATAGGGGAAGCAGGCAAGGCAACCCATAGAGTTAAACTAAACATATTAACTAAGATGTATCCTCAAGTCAAATACATATTATATCAAAAAGCCATGAGTAATGGTTGGAAACAGTTAAGGTTCTGAGACATAGGTCCCAGAATAATGAATGACAGAAAGGAAACTATTGTTACTACAAAGAATCTCAAATGTCTATTTTAAAGTTAGATTCAGTCTTGAATTAGTACAATGTCAAATTCCAAGGACTTAGTAAAATAAAGATAGGAAATAATAGAATCACAGGCGTTCAGAAGACAACTGGTCCAATACTCTCAGTACTGGATATTCCCATACTTAGAGAACTGAAATTGAGATCTGGGTTCAAATACCACCTCCAAAGTTTCATTTACTTAAATTCTGAGCCCATTTCTTCACCTATCAAAGTGAGTTATTATGAGGATCATATGAGATAACATATCTAAAATGCCTGACTCCGTTATATTTGTCATCTCTTCAATGTTCATATTCTTTGCAGAGGCTCAGGTCACAATCCAGCCACTTCTATCTATCCTGTATGACTCATAAATTATGCTGGGGGGAAGTGGAGCAGTAGGGGTGAGACAAAGTGGTCAGGGGTCGGCTTCCTCAATTCCTCTTATACTTTATGTAAACCAGTGGAGCATGTGGCCTGTCCCTTAGTTGCCCTTCTCTCTGGATATGCATCTGGCATATTGCTTTTTTTCTGGTCTTACTTGTTCAATGACATCATTTCATCATTGCAGGACTTTTCCTATACAATTTCCTTGTATGTAATGTTTTAGCAAGCTGATTTCTACACAGGCCTTCATCACCCTTTGAGTAATCCTCAACTTTAACACTTCAGAAACTATAAGTTGACTCACAGTCATATCATCAGATCAGTGGGAGAATATCCACATTAACAAAAGATGGATCTTTGCTTCAGAGAACTTTTGGTCATTAAAAGAATTTTGCAATTTTTCAATAATAATCCAGTTTATTCTCTTCTTCTTTATTTCTGGACCCAACACGAGGTTCCTTTGCAGTATATGTCTAAGATATTTTTGTCTATGTCTATGACAATCTCTAATTCTGTTTATATCTATAGTTGTCTTTTATTTCTATCTCTGTCTACATCTATATCTGTGACTATGTCTATATCTTTATCT
This sequence comes from Petaurus breviceps papuanus, assembly GCF_028583685.1. NCBI lineage: Eukaryota > Metazoa > Chordata > Mammalia > Diprotodontia > Petauridae > Petaurus > Petaurus breviceps. Next base: position 9,630,440 of record NW_027187339.1, read on the forward strand.
ATATTTATATCTATATATCTTTATAAATACAGATACACACATATGTGATATGAGATTGGATGGGCAACCATTATATAAGTAACAGTCTAGATAGATACATATATAGAAAAACAGAAAAAAATTTTTAGGTTGTGTATCCACTATAATAAACTATTCTGGACAATAAGCAGTCTTTATCCACTTGGTTTTTCCTGTACAGAGAATTAGGCTAAACTTATCTGAGTGTTTCAGGATTTCATTTAGCAAAATTCTGATTGCCCTGGGACTTGGTGAAATCATCACAATGTCGCCTACAAAAAGAGACATCTGGAGAATCTTATCATCCAAAATAAGAACTATATTATTATTTCCTAATTAGGAAGTTGAAGTTCAAGGAGGTAACTTGACCAAAGTCACAAACTGATTTAATAGCAGAGTCAGAAATAGAAGCCAGAACTTCTTAGTCACATTCCAAAGTTTTATTTCCCCCATGATAGTCTAGGAAATACAAATATTCCATTGTCTATTTGGGTTTTGGATGGTTGTTCTACTTCAGGGAGGACCAAAGGAGAGGAGGATATGGGGGAACATACAACTTAGTGAGGAAAAATTTATTAGGATGTTTGATAGGTCATTTGGCTGAAGTGAGAAACTCAAACACAACTTTCAAAACATTCACAAATGCCTCCTGTTGACACTCCTTAGTGAAAATGAAGAATAGAATCCCTGGCCATAAGCTGCCACTATGATTGGTCCTCTCCCCCCCCCCCCCATCCTGGAATAGACTACAAGTTGAATTAATACTCCTTTTCCCACTGTGGGTCAGAGTCAAGGACCATGCTTCTTCTCTGCCTTTCTGCACTGGCCCTCTTCAAACCCACCCTGGCTGCCTCAGATGAAGAGCTGTCACCCTCCTGCAATAGAAAAATTTCAGATGCCTGTGCCCTCATCACATGTGGCCCTGTGGAAAATGGATTGCCTGGGAGAGATGGAAGAGATGGGAAAGACGGTCCCAAAGGAGAAAAGGGAGATGCAGGTAAAGAAGTGTCTATGGGTTTGACTCACTAGGAGACACATATATTCTGCTGGAAAGGTTTCTCTCTCTCTCTCTCTCTCTCTCTTGTGCTATGCACTTAGTTGGATTTTGAAATTAAGGAAAAAAAAATAATTTCAGAGCTCTTAAAAAGTCTTTCCACTTCTCTCTGCTCCTGGTAAAAGGTTGATTTTCAGCAGTCACTCAGGTTCTCTTGGCCTCAGCCTCAGCTGAGAAATTGCTTCTGTAGTAGAATAAAGTTGTTTGCCCGTCTATGGAGAGAAACATCTTGAAGGTTCTGTCTGAAACCTCCACAGGTGGTAAAAGATAAAACCCTGAATTAATCAGAGGAGCAGGACTAATTGTTAAATTAAATGGGAAGTCAAAGATTTCTTAGGGCTCCCATTGGCCTCCTTCAGCACCCTCTCCCCATTGGTGTCCATCCCTAGTCCTGTCAGGCAGCCAAGTACCCTGTGCTCTTTCCTCTTCTCCCTTAATAAAGCCTGCTCTCAAGAAAGGCATTGACATTGGTCATTTGGATTTTATACACAATGACGGGGGGG
>NW_027187339.1:9632114-9642333 GCF_028583685.1 Petaurus breviceps papuanus
GCAGGGGGGGAGAGTGAGAAAGGACAGAAAGATATGCGTTTGTTCTTATGATCTATTTGTGGGAGTATGTTGTATTTTTTGTATCTTTTACCACCTGTGGAGGTTGGGGGGGGGGGTTAGAAGATACTGTTTGAGTCCTGACTCCCATTTTTAACTTATACAATCAAAGGCAGCTCACTTAAACTCTGGAAACTTGTTTCCTCAGCTATAAACTAAGGATGATGATCATATTTGAACTAACTAGCTCATCACAGTAGGGCAGTGAGAAAGGTGTTTTCCAAAGAAATGTGGGCTAAAAGGCTGCATGGTATAGGGGAAGGAAAGCTGGTCTTGGAGTTAGGAAGGGAAAGAGAAGAGAATAAGTATGTATTTACATAGTGTCTGTTATGTGCCAGGTATACACTAAGTAAGTGCCTTATAAATATTATCTCATTTGATCCTTATGACTGTGAGAGGTAGGTGCCATTGTTATCATACCTGTTTTACAGTTGAAGAAACTGAGGCATACAAAGGTAATCTGCCTGGGGCCACACGGTTAATAACTGTCTGAGGCTGGATTTGAATTCAAGTTTTCCTGACCTCAGGCCTAGGGCTCTGTCCACTGTGCCATCTAACTGCCTACATTAGGAAGGCCTGAGTTCAAATACTGCCCTTGACTCTTAGAAGCTGTATAACGCTAGACATGTCATTTAATCTATCTCCACCCCAAAAATCCTCCAAAATTCAAAGAAGATGCTGTTCTGCATTGGTAGACAGTGTACTTCAAATGGAGTTCCATCTATGGATGGAATCATCAATGAAATTACAAGTTCAGAAAAAAAAAATCACTCCCCCTAGGTTTTCTTTCAGCATTTTAAGTCTCTCATTCTATCATGGAAAGCCTTGCCTTCTAACTGTTGAAGCAATCTTATATGTCACTGAGCTGGAAGAAGAAGTGTTTGGGTCAAGGAGGCCTTCCTGGTCTGACATGTGACCATGTCTCTGCTTTTGGCTGTCTGAGCTATCCAAACAGATGCAGGCAAACCTCTCCCAGGTGGAGTGGAAAGCCTCAGCCTCCCAGATCACAAGCTGCTGGCCCAAAGAAGGTCTCTTACGGTGCTTTTCATGCTGTCTCTGATGACCCATACCTACCCCTCATCAACCAGGCTGGTCCAGGGCCACTTGAACGAAGTCCTAAGGGGCAATGCCTTGAAGGAATCAAGGCTCAAATGTACATGGCTAGTAAATGATACAAACAGAATTCTATACCCAGTCTTCTGATTCAGCACCCTTTCCATTACACCATAATCCCCTTTTTCCCACTGACCTGAGTGCCAGCCTTCCTTCAGACCTCACTTCCTTCATGCCTTCCTTGACCAGCCCACCTGCAAAAGAGCCTCCCTCTCTGGACTAATAGCATTAACTGTCTGCACCTTTCCCTTGGGACTGTTTTTTATAAAATCTTTTGCTTTGTTCTGCTGCTTAGAGAGGGAACCAGGTGTTATGGAATGAGCATTGACTGAGAAACTGAAAATTTGGCTTCAAAACCCTATTCTATCATGCAATACCTGTGTGACCTTAGGGGAGTAACCTAACCTCTCTGTGCCTCAGTTTCCTTATTCATAAAAAACATAGATTTGGGCTAGATGATACTTAAGTTCCATTTCCTATGATCCCAACTATGTTATCTTACAATTCTAGAGTTGTACCTGGAAGAAATCTTAGAACTCTACTAGTGCTAACTCTGTGTTTGGAAATGAATGAATGGAGGGTACTTGTCCAAGCCCACACGATCACTGATCAGCGGAAAAGGGATTTGAAGCCAGGCCCTCCCAAATCTGGCACTTTCCCTAGGTGTATTTGCTCATATCCACAAAGGTCCTATAAGTTCCTAGGGGAAATGAGGCCATAAATATCTATGATTGAATATCTATGATTATTACAACGCTCTGAATACATTTGTGGTCAAGAAAAACGTTTTGAACAATGGCATGTTTCGGCAGCACTTTTTAGCTGCTTTCTATTAGAAGTGTGTTTGCTTTAAGAAAAGGGAGGCAAAAGCTCTCTTGGCATGACAGGTTCTTAGCATATCCTACAAAAGAGTTTCTCTTGTCTTTACATGGACACTGATCAAAAACCTGTTTCATTTTTTTTTAAACAGGATTGCCAGGACCTAGAGGCCCACCAGGAGAAAATGGTCCCACTGGACCCAAAGGGGACCAAGGGCCCCCTGGGGATCCAGGCCCAAAGGGAGATGCTGGAGAAAAAGGTAAGTGCCAGGATAGGAAGAAGCTTTAGTATGATTTTTTTTTTTAAAAAGATCTTTTCTCTTCACTCATTCTAGTGTTAAACAACCTTCATTGTTAAATGTTTTCCCTTAGTTGAATTCATTTTTTTGCTTTTTTTATTTTTACTTTTTTTTGGAAGGGGAAGGTAGAGCAATTGGGGTTAAGTGACTTGCCCAAGGTCACACGGCTAGTTTTTATGTTGTGTCTGAGGCTGGATTTAAACTCAGGTCCTCCTGACTCCAGGGCTGGTGCTCTATTCACTGTGCCACCTAGCCGTCCCTAGTATAATTTTTTAATGGTGTATTTGAAGCCACAAGATCTGAATTCAACTCCTGATTCTAGCACTAATTAACTCTGTGAGCAAAGTTATATCACTTCACCTTTACAACTCTGAGCCTTTTCCCTCCATTTCCTACATTAGGTGATATTGAAGGACCTTCTCTGTCCTTCCTCTCTCTGCTTTATCTCCTCAATTTCCATTCTGCTTAGCGTCATTTCCCTTCACCATCTCTGAAGCCCTGTCATTCTGTAGATCACATTTAATATTTTCCAGGGCACCAGATCTCTAACTCAAACTAATAAGGAAATGACCCCAAGGTATATTCACAGTTCAAAAACATATCTCCATTATTTTTAAGTCCTATGTTGTACCCTTTCTCCACAGTTTCATGCATCTTGGTGTTAAAGAAATGATATTTTCTTGAGTCTCCAAAACATATCTCAGTCAGACAACCTGAAAAGACTCATGATGAAAAATCTGTCCGCCTCCAAAGAAAGAACTGATGGCATCTGAATATGGACCGAAGCACACTATTTTTCACTTCCTTTTTTACTTCCATCCTTCCTTTTTTTTTCTCTTTTTATTTTTCTTCCACAAAATGATTACTATGGAAATATATTTTTACATGATGGCACATATAAATCCTATATCAGATTGCATACCATCTCAGGGAGGGGGGAAGAGAAGAAGGAAAAGGTAGAATTCAGAACTCAAAACCTTAAAAGATACATAAGTTAAAATTTGTTTTTACACATAATTGGGGCAGGGGGATAAAATATCACTCAAAAAAAAAAAAACCAAAACGTGTCTTGGCTGCCAGTCCCACATAGTCTTGTTGTGACTTATTACCATTTTCTCCCTTTCTCCTCCAGCACCTAGACACTATCTCTAGCTAATATCAACATTTCTTTATGGGCTCACTCTCTCCCTGCCTATTTTTCTATTCTCTTCCACTAGAGCATCTGAGTTCAGTTATTTAAATTACCTAAGACTTCTTTCTGGCACAACTAGAAATTGAAAGGGGTAGGAGGAGACAGCAGGGAACATAGCAACCAGATCCTCCTAATTTGGATGGCCACATGCTGAGGAGAGAGGTTAACAATCTCTACTATACACAGAGAGATAGATACACACACATATGCACACATACACATACATATATATGGGAGAACTGAATGGAATAAATCATTTTCCTAGCATCCTAGTACTATGGGATATTAATAATACATTTTAGCACTTGGGACACTTATGAGTCTGTAGGCACACTGGGTGTGTGGGCAGTTAGGTGATGCAGTAGATAGAACACTGGGTTTGGAATCAGGAAGATTCATCTTCATGAGTTCAAATCTGGTGTCAGACACATATTAGCTGTGTGACCCTGGGCAAGTCACTTAGCCCTGTTTGCCTCAGTTTCCTCATCTATAAAATGAGCTGGAGAAGGAAATGGCCAACCACTCTAGCTGCCAAGAAAACCTCAAATGGGATCACAAAGAGTAGGAAATGACTGAAACAACACAACAGCAAAAGACACACACACACACACACACCAAAAAAGAGGAAGTCGTTTGATATCAGATATTTGGGTATGTGCTTATTCTCTCCAGTAGAATGTAAGCCTCTTGAAGGCAAGGACTATTTTGGTTTTCTCTTTCTAAGATACCAGTGATATCTTATAAGTAGTGTGTAAGTATTGGCAGAATTGAAAGTGAATTTGAACGGGAACTTAACTCATGTGAAATGCTACTGACTTCCCCTACGTTGTTCCTCTCCATCTCACTTCCTAATTCCAGCTGGGAACAAAATGATGGACCTAAAAGGACTGACTACAGATTATCTTAACTGTTCTTCCTTCAGGATCTCCTGGAGCTCCAGGTGCTTCTGGTACTCCTGGGAGCAAGGGCTCCCCTGGACCCCCAGGAGACAAAGGACCACAAGGTGAACAGGGACCCAAGGGAGAAGCTGGAGCCCAAGGTAGGTGGTGCAGCTGGTCTGGAGAAGTACATTTATTCCATGATCCTCCTCTGTAGGTGAAATAACAGTGACTAGAAGTCATCCCAAGTATTTGGTGGTAAAAGAGGTCAGGACTAGAAATGTGACAATCCACCTCTGCCACTAATTAGTACGTCATTCATATTGGCCCCTAGAAGTCTCAGTTTTCTGATCTGAAAAGGAGAGCATTAGAACAGATGGCCTGTAAAGTTCTTCCTCAGGTCTATGATTCTAATATATGAGTCTTTCTGTTGTCAGGGGATCTGGTAACTAGGCATGTTTATTCTCCTCAGTGATTCTACCCTACTGGAATGAAAGATACCATTATCCTTTCTAATCATCAACCCATGAACTGAAGGACATAACTGTTACTCCCCAGTCTTTCTTCATTCATTCCAGCAACATTTATGGAGTGCCTACTGTATGGCCAGACCTTTACTAGAGTCCCACAATAATCCAGCATGGTGCAGTAGAAAGAGTGCTAGATTTGGACCTGGGTTCAAATTCTAATTCTGACTTTGCTAATTTGTGTGATGCTGAGCAAGACACATCCTTCTCTGTGAACTCCAGTGCCCTCATCTAGAAAATGAAGGGGTTGGAACAGATAAATGACTTCTTGTGTCCCTTTCAGCTCTAAATCCAAAATCCTCTCAGTATCTTCAGTATACAAGAGAAATATCAGACACTGTCCGTGCTGTTAAGGAAATTACAGTGTGGCTGGAAAAGCAACACACACACACACACACAGTAGAAGTTGAGGATATAGTAGAGTGAAGTATGAATGTTAGCTAGAGAATAGAAAGCAATCAATGTAAAGAACAATTAATAAGGGAAAGTTTCTAGAAGAGGTATAGCTTTAAGTTGGAAGAGATCTTACAGGCCATCTAGTCCATTCCAGCCCTATCCACCTATTTTATAGAAGGGCAAGTTGAGACCCAGAGAGTAGAAGCACACAACAGGGATGAGTAAAACTGCTTAAATTCAACTCCAGATTCTGTGATAGAAGACTGAGCTCTTTTCCCACCATCATCATGGTTGGATGTCTCCCATTGTCCTTCATTTTCCCGAATCCCACTGAAGGGCAGATTCAGCACCAGGCTCACCATGAGAAATAACAGGGATAGTGTTTAAAAAGATGGAATCAAGATTCATAAAAATCTGGATTGAAGAGTTCAAGTCCTCCCTCTGCCACTGGACTGCCACCCTTGACAAGTCATTGTCATTCTCAGGACTCTCTTACTGGCCTTTAAAACTTTAAGCTTTAGAGCAGGAGCTTGTTTACATTTATAGAGGGATTTCTTTATGATAATGAAATCACTGGTCTGATAAAAAAAAATTCATAGTTGTTATGTCTTTTTTCTAATAGTGCTACCTGGTTTACCTTGAGCTTGATACACACAAATGCCCTTCTCTTCTCCATCTTTCCAGATTCCACCTAACAAAGAAGCAAACCCTGCCTGTACTAATCTCTCCAGTCTCTACTCCATAAATACCATAGTCAAGAGCAGTGATTTTAACATGTGTTTTGATACAGAAGTCCTGTGCTGTTCTCTCTATTTCTTCCAATATGTCCAATGGTATAATGAAGGTAGGGCACATAGGGCTTTTCAAAGGACACAAAATTTGGCAGTTTCTGAGTAGTTCAGAAGTAGTAATTCAGCCCTACTAAAGTGGTTTTTTAAAAGTAGTTCAGTAATAGTTCTTCAATAGAGCAGAAATAACAGAGCTTAGAGTCTAGTTATTTCATAAAAATAGGAAATTAGCTCATGGTTCCTTGGAAGTGATCACCTCTCCTGAGCCATGCCTATTCCCATTCCTCCCCATATACACCCCCCCCCCCAAAAAAAAAAAACTGATGACGCCCTCTATGTCACTGGCCTGGGACATCTGTGCCTCAAGTGCAAAAATTTCCAGTTATACTTCTAAGTCAATCTCTTCTCCCCATAAAGCAAAAGCTTCCTTTAGAAAGAGAATGGTATCAGCATGGTACACTGGAGTGAGAGGTCTGGGTTCAACTCGTACCTTTGACACTTCCTACCCTTCTTATTTTGGGCAAATCAATATCATTGAGCCGCATTTCCCCCATTTGTAAAATGAAGGAGTGAGACTAGATGGCCTCTGAGGTACCTTCTGCCTATGGTGTTATAATCCAGTGAATTCTCTTTTCTTTCTCCTATATTCCACAATGTCTATGGAGCCAAGGACTGGGTATTATATAGTCAATGAAAACTTGTGAACTGGTTGGTTGAATCTGACCCAAAATCATTTGTAGGTTAAGGAGAGTTGGGACCCCTCTGGCAGCATCATTCGGGATCACCTGTCTCTACACAGAGGAGATACAGAAAGATGAAAATGTACCCTTGTTCACTAATAGCCCACCTCCAGAGAAATGTTCCAAGCACATTCTGAATGTCTATTGTCACCAATTAAAAAGGAAAAGACAAGAGAAAGCAATGACCAAAGCATTCTTAAGTGATTTTTGTTCCACCTTCTGGAATAGGTCCCCCAACCCCAATAGTCACCCATGTTCCCCCAGGACAGATGAGAGAGAAAGGAGAATCAGGAGAATAAGAAGCTGCTGGAAATCCTAGAGCAAGGCCTGGGACTCTCCAAAAGTCACCTGCCTTTAGGTTTCCCAAACTCTGAAGTCTCTTTTGTATAATATTTAATTCAGACCCACACCTTCTTATGCTGAAAGGTCAAGGAAGGTTGGAAGACTCAAGGTATCCATTGCTCAGACAGGATGGAGAACATTCTGCTAACAGCCAGATCCTATGAACTGATTCTTTCTAGGTCTCTTTCTTGTCATTCAACATTAGGGTCCCCTGGAATCCCTGGTATTCCAGGCATCAATGGGTCAAGGGGCCCCCCTGGACCAAAAGGGGATAAAGGATCACCTGGGGAGGAAGGAAAAAGTTCTCTAGAAGGTAAGTCATAAAACCCTAAGGGGTCCCCTGTCTGTCTTTGACCTGTGTCAGTTTTCTTGCTAGGTGCTTCTCCTATCTTCTGGAATTTTAGAGAATGGGCAAAGCGATACTAGGAGATATCAAAGGTCACTCTAGGTGGGAGATTCATAATTCCTTCCAACTGGAAGGTGATGGAGTAACTGTACAAAGTGATCAAAACAGACATAATAAACTTTCCTAACATGTAGGTCAATGACGCTAACCTTTCACAGGACATGGCAGTCATCACAACGTATAACATGTTACCAGACAAGTGTCCATTCAAAGGACCTAAGATCATACTTACTTTATTTTATTTTAATTTATGGAATAAAACAAACATTTTGGTAATAGTACAATAAAAAAATGATTGCATGTGAAACTGCAAATCTACTATGTACAACCTGCTATTCATTCTAAATATGCAACAAAATTATCACGTTAATTTCTTTTTTCTTCCCCCCCCACCAAGATCATATTTAAAACACATTTGTATCATGCTAACATCAAAGACACAGGATGGGTGAGTCGCAAATAATTAGCACTAAAAACTAGGAACCAACACTGCCAACTGACCAAGGCATCCAGGTCTTCATAGCCCTGCTGAATGACTCTCACTATCTTTTTCTTTGTTCTGCCCTCCCTGAAGGAGAAGAAAGATTAAAAATTCTCTAAGAATTCTGGAGTTGTTTTTTTTAAAGAAGCAGGAGGTTAGGATTATAGTCTCTCTTCCTTCCCTACACCTGTCTTGACAAAAGACAAACCTTATGAACTTTACTGTGTTTTTTTTTTAATTTTTCAAGGGGGGAAGGCAGGACAATTGGGGTTAAGTGACTTGTCCAAGGTCACACAGCTAGTTGAGTGTCAAGTGTCTGAGGTTGGATATGAACTCAGGTCCTCCTGACTTCAGGACCTGTGCTCTCTTCCTTGTACCGCCTAGTTGGTACCCCCCCCTTTTGTTTTTATTATTTTTTTTACTATCTTTTTTCTACATAACTTTTTTTTTTTGCTTTTTGGAGGGGGAAAGTAGAGGGCAATTGGGGTTAAGTGATTTGCCTAAGGTCACACGGCTAGTTTTTGTGTTAAGTGTCTGAGGCCACATTTGAACTCAGGTCCTCCTGACTCCAGGGTCAGTGCTCTATTCACTGTGCCACCTAGTCGCCCCTCTACATTAATTTCATAGCAATTTTCTGTCTATAGAAGAAATCTAAAGGGTCTGGAAAGTTCTGATCTACTCCACTATCTTCCCAGAATGCAGTCTCTGTTCATTTATTTTTAAGATGATGGAAGCTTGGATAATAAGAGCTTTCCTCTGTGTCCCTTTTAGCATCCTAAAGTTGCTTTTCCTCAGTGTCTCTAGTTTGTCCTCAATTCCCAAAGCAGACACTCTTACTAATTCCTACTCTTCTGGGGATGTTGCTAGGATGGGTATGAAGAACAGCAAGAAGGACTGTTGCCTGGACTAAAGAATTAGCATGGAGGACTAATGTGTGACAAGGTAATGTGTTGGAAAGGTAGGCTAGATCCAGGTTAGGAAGGATAAGTGACAGGAAAGTTTACATCTGATCCTAGAGGTAAGTAGGAAGATACTGGATTTCATTGATTAGGGAAGTGACAAGATCAGATACGGGCGCCTTAGGAAAATCATTTTGGATTAGAGAGGAAAGAGACTTGATACATGAAGACTGAATAGGATGCTGTTGCAAGAGTCTGGTAAGCAGATGGTGAGGGGCTGAAATAGGGTGGTGGTGATGAGAGTACAGGGAACGGGACAGATGCAAAAGATCCTGCGGTAGTAGGATCAACAAGATTTGGCAAAGAGTTGAATATGGGGAGCAGTTGACTATGACTTAAAGATTGCAAACCTGGGAGACAGGAAGGTTGGTGGTACTTTTGCTAGGGAATCCCTCCTCTGCTTGGACTCTGTATAGTTTGCTCTGCCATATACTTCCATAGGGCATACCCCTTATTTATGCCTTGATTCATGATTCTTTGAGGATTGTTAAAGACAGCTTATGGGCAGCTAGGTGGCATCATAATGAAGAGTGACAGGCCTAGAGTGAGGAAGACTCATCTTCTTGAGTTCAAATCTGGCCTCAGACACTAACCAGCCGTGTATCCCTAGGCAAGTCACTTAACTCTGTTTGCCTCATCTGTAAAATGAGCTGGAGAAGGAAATGGCAAACAACTCTAATACCTTTGCCAAGAAAACTCCAAGAAGGGTCATGAAGAGTTGGACACAACTGAACAACACCACAAAAAAGAAACTTATCTTTGTGGAAGTATTTATCATGGAATCTTATATGTTCTTAACATACATGCAAGAGACACTTTGTAAAAGGAGAGACTTGAAGGTTACATTTTGCCTGGTTGAGACACATGCCTTGGATTTTTAAAAAACTCAGTAAACACAGTAGGAACTTCTATATTATGTACATAGAATCTATACTTATATATTGTGTACCTTACAGTCAATTTTATGACCAAGAAATGTGGTCTACTATTGAAAGTCATCTACAGACACACACCTCTTTCCTTCTCATAGTTTCTTTTTCTCTTTCTTCCTTTCTTTTTCTCTCTTCTTTCCTTCCTTCCTTCCTCCCTCTCTTTCTTTCTTTCTTCCTCCCTCTCTTTCTTTCTTTCTTTCTTTCTTTCTTTCTTTCTTTCTTTCTTTCTTTCTTTCTTTCTTTCTTTCTTTCTTTCTTTCTCTCTCTCTCTCTCTCTCTCTCTCTCTCTCT
>NW_027187339.1:9667333-9680954 GCF_028583685.1 Petaurus breviceps papuanus
TCTCTCTCTCTCTCTCTCTCTCTCTCTCTCTCTCTCTCTCTCTCTTTCTCTCCTCTCTCTCTCTCTGTAATTTTTTTTTAATTTACACTTGAATACAAAATGAGAAAAGGAAAAAATGCCTAGCTATGTACACAGTAGACCATGAGAGGATACTATATAAATACAATAAATCTCCATTTCAAGAAAAGCTAAATACCGCACACTGTTTTCACGACTGCCTATCCAATTTTTCTTTGCTTCCTTGTTGGTTTTCTTTTGTTCTGTGTTGGTGTACTTTGTCCTTTTTTTTTTTTCTTCTCCTCCCACCCCCAAAGAAGGCTATGGTTAAGCATGTATATATCTATATCTATCTATCTATCTATCTATCTATCTATCTATCTATCTATCTATCTATATACACACACAGATATCAGTAAACATAAACTTACATACTCATACTATATATGTAAAACTACTATGTTTATTTTCTTCTGTCATCTGTTTCTCTGAAGGTGGATAACATCTTTCGTCATAAGTCCAGATCTTTCTATGCTTTTCTAAATCATTCAGCTCATCATTTCCTTTTCTGAATTCAAACCATATGTTCTTTCATAGGATCTTTGAGGTTAATTTGGGTATTTATAATAGCCAAAATGACTTGGTTGCTCAAAGTTGTTCTTAAAATAATACTGCTATTTCGGTATACAATGCCTCTTGGTTTTGCTCATTTTGTTCTTCATTATTTCACGGAGGTCTCCCTATGCTTTTCTAAAATCATTAAGCTCATCATTTCTTATAGCAGAGTAGTATTCCATTATGGACATATACAGCAATTCATTTAGCCATTCCCTAATTGATTGGCACCCCTGCAATTTCCCATTCTTTACCAACACAAAGAGAGCTGTTATAAATATTTTAGAACATGTAGGTTCTTTTCCATTTTTTCTAATCCTTTTGCAAAGCAGGCCTAACAGTGGTATGACTGGCTCAAAGGGTGTCAGCAATTTAATAACACTTTTGGCATAATTCCAGCTCTCTCTCCAAAATGGCTGGATCAGCTCACAGATTCACCAAAAATGAGGCAAGGTCCCAATTTTTCCACATCCCCTCCAACAGCTGTCACTTCCTCCCTCTATCATTTTAACCAATCTGATAGGTGTAATATAATATCCTAAGGTTGTTTTAATTTGCATTTCTCTAATCAATAATGATTTAGAAAATTTTTATATGACTATAAATTATTTTGATTTCTTCAGATAACTGCCAGCTTTTGACTATTTATCAAATTGGGAATGACTTGAATTCTTATAGATTTGACAATGTCCTTTAAATATTTGAGATATGAGACCTTTATCTGACAAATTGACTATAAAAATTTCTCCTTGGTTTTCTGCATTCCTCTTAATCTTGGCTACGTTTGTTTTATTTGTACAAACCCTTTTTAATTTAATGTAATCAAAATTACCCATTTTGCAACTCACAATACTATCTCTTGCTTGTTCATAAATTGTTAACCTATCCATAAGTCTGATAGGTAATATGTTCCATGTTCTTCAAATTTTCTTGCAATAGCTCCCTTTATTTCAAGGTTATGTATACATTTTGACCTTAACTTGGTAAATGGTGTAAGATGTTGATCTATGCCCAATTTCTGCCCGACTGCTTTCCAACTTTCCCAACAATGTTTACCAAATAATGAATTCTTATCCTCAAAACTTGAGTCTCAAATACTGGGCAACTATATTATTTTGCTGTTACAAATCATATGTCTACTCTGTTCCATTGCTCTACCTCTCTATTTTTTAACCAATACAGGATAGTTTTGATAATTATTGCCTTATTATATAGTTTAAGAAATGGTACTGCTAAACCTTGTTCCTTAAAGATTTTTGTTTGTTAGTTGCTTTGATATTCTTGTCACTTTGTTATTATTTTTTCTAGTTCCATAAAATGGGTTTTTTTTGTAATTTAATTGGGATGGTATTGGATATATACATTAATTTTGGTAAAATTATCATTTTTTTATATTGGTCTGCCCCAACTCTTGCTTATTTTTGCCACTCTACATTCACCCTAAGGCACTATTTTTTCTTATTTGTAGAGGAAATATAGAGAGTTCAGGGTTCTCTTTGAAAGATCTTCTGTATCTTCTCTCAGTTTTCTCTTCTTAAAGGACTCAACCCTTTTTTTTCTGCAAATAGCACGTATGCTCTGGCCTTATTCTCTTCGGGACAGGCTTCCTATCATGTCCTTCAGGGGTTCCAGGATGTGCTAAGTCTTTTGTGGGGTGTTATCTATGCATTCCAACTTTGTGCTCTCTGACATTCTGGTAAATATATCAATTATGCTTTGGTCCATAAAAATGTCAGTCAGTCTTCTTTGGCACAAGCCATTGGAGATAAACTCCGAGGTTGACACTAATTTATTAATGAACACACTTTGGGTACAGCCAATCAATCAGTGGTACAGCTGCATAACTTTTATGTGTCTATCCCAAGGCTCTTCATTTTCCATATAAATAACATGATAGACTTTGCTAAATGGTTTTCTAAAATAGAGGCATGGTATATCTATAGCATTTCCTCATTTAACAAACATTGTTAAGTATTTTCAGTCTAATAAACCATTTTTAAAGATGAAGTTAGTCTGGCATGATCTACTCTTGATGAAGCCATGTGGGTTCTAATAATCATTGCTTTCCTTTCTTAGTGCTTACACATAAATATACACATGCACAATTTATAATGATTTGGGTTTTTCTAGAAATAAAAGTGAAGTATGCTATGCTACAGTTGAAGACTACCATCTTCCCTTTTGGGGGGGGGGGGAAGGGAGAGAGGAGAACAAAAATAAAAACAAAACCAGAACTGAGTAGTTCTGCTGTGTTTGCACTGAACTCTTATCTCCTCTCTGATCCTTTTCTTGGGACAACTTTCACTGATAACATCTGGAATATGTCCTTTTTCCTTCTCCCTTATTTAATTTCTACTTTTCTTTTAAAATCCCAGCCCAGTCCAACCTCCTCTGATCTACAACTAAAGTAGCCCACTCTGATTAGATCTCCCATAACAATTTTAATCAGGAGCTACTTCTTTAGCATTTAATGAGTTCTAAATCATGTTTATTCCTCTGTCTAGGCAATAAGCCCCTTGTGGGGCAAAGATCATATTTCCAGCTTTTGCAGTCCCCATGGTGCTGTGTATGTAGCTGCTTCAGATCAAAGGTGAATTTCACTCCTTCTGACAATGAAAACCTCAATCTTTCTACTCCATTATAGATTTAGGTATCTTTAAAAGGTGCTTTAGCCCAAACAAAATTCGTCACTTGGGTTCATCCTTCTGGTGAAGAGTCTTTCTAACCAGCCTAGGTTGCTCCTTGGAAGACAGATATATTGTCCATCCATGGCTCTCACACAGGGTAGGACTCACCAGAACTTGCCTTCAGCTGGTACAGCCTTCCAGAATTAGTAGTCACTTTGATGCTGGTGTGAGATACCTGGGGAGAAAACAACAGCAACAAAAAAGAAACCCGCGTAGACTTGTTCATTAATTAAAAAAAAAGATGGGACTATGGAAGATCAGCATAAGAGGGCCTTACTGACCATTGAAACTGACCCTAACTTGAAACTTTAGATCAGACAGTCAATCAATAAGTATTTATTAGGCTTCTTCTATGTGTTAGGCATTGTGCTAGGCAAGAGAATACAAATAAAAAACAGATGCTCATATTTGGGGGAAGAAACACCTTCTACATAAACACTGACTTTCCATTCCTACTTTCTAAACATCAAACAATAATCAGAGACCTAGAAAGAACTCATACTTGTCTCCCACTTTCACCCCACAAAATCTGCAATTTCCACATCCTAGAGTGGAAGTGAAAACTTTGCCAGGGCATTTGTATCATGACCTTGAGTAATCTTCTCCTGTTTCCTCCAAGTCTTTCAATATCTACTTTATTCAGGATAAGCCATTTGACTTCTAGGAGCCTCAGTTTCCTCATCTGTAAAGCAAATGAGTTGATATATGACCTCCAAACTTTTTTCCACTTAGAAATATGTGATTCTATGATTCCTTAGTCACAAAATTAATAAGTATACAAGGTAGAATTAAAACCCAGGTTTCCCTTGACATGCAGTCCAGTACTGTCCACATTTCACACTGCCTCAGGAGTACCAATGTCCCCTCCACTTCTGCTGTCTATGGTTCTGGGTGTGAGGCTGGATAGGACTACTTAGAAGATTTCCTACTCCAAGATTCTGGGATTTCTTTCCAGGATTTTTCAGGGAGATTTTCCAGTGTCCCAAGGACATTGACTTTTCTCTGATATAAGACTTCCACAACTCCTTTCTGAGAGAGGGTGCTACATTACTCTGAGCTCAAGGAACCACCCTCAGTTAGAAAGCTGATTGCATTAACTTCTTGAACATGGCAGGAATGAAAATGGATTGTTTATTTCCCATTTGGTGCCCTTGGTTAAGCAAGCTATCAGGGCGGCCAGGTAGCACAGTGAATAAGAGCACCTGTCCCAGAGTCGGGATGACCTGGGAGGGAATCCAGGCTCAGATACTTACCACCACACTCAGAAATAACTGGCCATGTAACCTTGAGCAAGTTACTTAACCACAATTGCTTAGGGGCAGCCAGGGGGCTCAGCAAGTAAGAGCACCAGCTCCAGTGTCGGGATGACCTAGGGATCAAATCCAGGCTCAGATACTTAGCACCACACCCGGAAATAACTGCCTGTGTAACCTTGAGCAAGTTACTTAATGCCAATTGCTTAAAAAAAAGCAAGCTATCAAAATGTACTGTGGAAATAAATACAATCCTCAGTGACCACTATCTCCAGTGTAGTTTCATTTTTAGTTCACCCATTTTCCACTTCCATTTGACTCCTTCCAACCCCCAAACCATGAGCCACAAACACCCCATTTATGCCTGTTCCTAATGTCCTGGTCAAGTAAGGGGGGCAGGAAGTGGCACTTCATTAACAGGTGACAGCAAAGAGACCCAAATAATCCTAGAATCACAGGGCAGAAGGTGACTTAAAAGTCAATGGATCCAATTCCTCTCTTCCTCCCCCATTTTAGAGATTAGTAAATTGAGGTAGTTTGAAGATCCATAAATTCACAGGAGACAAAAATGGGAGACATGAGGAGTCTGCAGTAAAAATCATGCCTCAAGTGTCTATACACAAGAGGAAGTAAAAATCTTAAAGGATCAAAATTGAATTCATAGATATCACTGGAACTAGACATGAAGAAAGTTATGCCTGAACTATGACTTTGAATCTGCATACAGTATTCAGAATAAACAGGGGAAGTAATAGAGGTTGTAGTATATATTAAGCAGGTATACTCATGTAATGAAATCCAGTTATTAGAGCAGGGAAACATGATAGAGAATATCAGGATGAAAGTCAAAGAACAGAAAAAATAGAAATGATTTTTGTCATTGGAGTAGAATATAGACCACAGGGACAAAAAGGTAAAAAATAAGGTGTTTATGAAATAAATCATAAGTCAGACATAGAGGCTTATAATAGTGATGAGGGGCTTCAATTATCCAGATATCTGTTTTGAGTTTGCTCTCTGCCAGAGCAGCTAATCACTTTTTGACTTGCCTTAGTGATAACTTATCCTGTTCAAAGTGAAGGAGACAACAAGGAGAAATTATGTTTCAGATGTGATTCTCACTAACATGGAGAAATTGGTTGCCAAGGGGTGAAAATGATGGTAACAGGAGGTAAGAAATCATTTCCTTCTGGAGTTTACAATAAAGAAAAGGAATCGATCAAGTAGGATTTATTATGCATTTTCTAAGTACTGGACACTGTCCTAGGCAAAAGGGATATGAGTACAAAGGAGACAATAAACGAGCTCATATAAAATATACACAGCATGAATATAAAGTTAATAGATATAGGTTTATACAAAAGTCATTAAATATTAAGTGATTTGGGCACTAACAGGTAGAGGGTCATGGAAGGCTTCATTTAGTCAAAGATGGTGTCTGGGCTATAGCTTAAAGGAAGAAAAGATGAGTGAGATGGAGTTAAAGGGAAAGTATATTCCAATCAGGGGGGATGGCCAAGGCAAAGGCATAGGATTAATTCTCATTTTATTTCTTTATTTTCTCTGCCAAGGAGAATGATCTTTATGTTGGAGATTACAGAACAAAATGGCTAATGGAGAGTTGATAAGTTGCTCATCCTTCATTTTCAAGGAGTACCAAGGACGTCATGGTGTGATATTTTGACTTGCCCATGAATTGGATTTAATTGAAGCAGAATTGCACAAAGTTATCAGCCTCACTCTCTTCCAGATTCATCAAAGCAAGTGACAAGACAAAAGTCAGGACAACTGGCTATGGTCCATGATGCAGAGGTTGACCACGGTATCCTCGATGTCTGACCACACTCCAAGGGCCTGCTTCTGCCACTTTCATGGCCACTGGATCAAACTGTTCTCATGTATACATTCTACCAGGGGAAGTCTTCATATGCTTGGGGAAAAAATTCTCTCTACTCACTGACCAACCCAGTTTAGCCTATCCCTGTGTGTGATTTTGCTGTGCATGCTACAGCTTCTTGGAGACACAGATGAGAATTGGGTAAAAGATGGACACCAAAGATGGATGAGCAGCTCTGAAAAGCATTCAGAAAGCCCTCATACCGAGTAACAAGTCCTCCCTGAACACCCAAGATATGTAAGGAGATGATGATAAGAGAGCACCTAACTGTCCTTACTTAATTCAAGTCACTTGGCCATATCCTCAGATCCTAAAAAAAATTGGTAGATGTGCTATCAGGGATATTTGAAATTTCATGAAAAAAAACATAAAATTGGAGAAGAGACAATATCCTAGTTTTAAAAAATGAATATAGAGTCTGGAAACTAGGGATCAGTGCGTTTGACTCTGATGCCTAGAAAAATTCTAGAATGGATCATTAAAGGATTATTATAAATATCTAGTAACATAAGAGATTATAAATACCCAAGAACTTCTTGTACCAGACTAACTTAATTTCTTTTCTTTTTTTTTTTTTTACTGATTATTAAACCAGTAGATAAAGAGAATGCTATGGATATAGTTTAACTACATTTTAGCAAAGCTTTTAATAAAAGATTTCATATTATTCTTATTGAGAAGATATATATATGTATATATTAGACAATAATGTAATCATATTAACAACTACTGACCAAGTGCTACCGTGTTTCCCCGATAATAAGACACTGTCTTATTAATTCTTTTGGACAGAAAAACACCAGAGGGCTTATTTTCAGGGGAGGGCTTATTTTAATGAACATTGACAGCAATTTTAATAAACAGGTAAATGTGAACCAAAAAATGTACCTTTATTCAATAAGCAAATCACTGGGGAAGAACAGGATGACGCGCTCACTGCTGCAGCTCTGATTGGATGCAGCTCGGAGTGTGCGTTTCACTGGGGGGGGGGGAAGGAGGGGACGGTGCATACAGAGGGTACCGTAATGTAGCGTGTAGCGCAGGGGATCACCTTCACTACAGTAGCAATCTCAATAGGGCTTATTTTTCGGGGGAGGGCTTATTTTAGAGTAATCTTACACAGTAAGGGGAGGGCTTATTTTCGGGATAGGTCTTATTATCGGGGAAACACGGTACCAACAGACAGGTTGGAATAGGAGCCTAGGGAGTGGTAGCATCCCACCCCCCAACCAGCATCCTTGCTTTCAGTCCAGTCGTCATTTGGGAAAGTAATTCCTATGGAAAGGGGACAAACCATTCACACCAACTGTCACCCAGGGGGTCAGCATGCCAGCCTAGCTGAAGCAGCAAGGGAGACTGAAGCCTGAGGGAAAGGCAGAATGCAGCATGTGCCAGACTATCACCACTTTACCCACCATCTACCGTCAAATTTTGTTAGGTATGCCCAGGAGTCTGAACCCAAGAGCCTTGGGAGTAGCAATACTTTCAGTTCAGTATCCTCAAACATCCTCCCAAAGACCCGTCTGTTCTTTTTTTTTTTTTTTTTTTGCTTTTTGGGGTTAAGTGACTTGCCCAAGTTCACACACGCTAGTTTATGTGTTAAGTGTCTGAGGCCAGGTGTGAACTCAGGTTCTCCTGACTCCAGGGCTGGTGCTCTATTCACTGCACCACCTAGCCCTGTCCCCCCAAGTCTGTTCTCCATATATCCCAAACCCATCTGCTTTTCTTTGAAGGACAAGTTCTAGGGTGAGGCTTATATGTACGATAGTCATGAGTTAATCATTCTTCTGCAAAGAGCTGACAAGCACCCAGAATAAGAACATTCCTATGAAGGAGACACAAGGTAACAAACATGGAACTCATCAACCAGGAACCCCCCAAATTTAGAATGTTTGGTTTTAGGAAGGAAGATAGAGGGATGGATGATAGTGTAGCCATCCCATAGGGACTGAAACAGGTTGTAAGTTGAGCAGATCCAGCACTACATAGAAATATTTTTTGAGAATCAGAATGGGAATATTGTGGTTTCAGCATTTAGCCATGAATGGGGTATTAAGAAGCACTACTAAAATACCAGAAAAATCAAAGCCCATAAGAACATAGGAGGGTATTGCCTCGATGAAAACTGGAGACAGAAATCAAGGTCATGATCTTCCACTCCACCCTCTTGTGAATCATCCTCCAAATAAAAAAATTACTAAAGAATACTTTGAAAAAAGCTTAGATGGTACTACAAGAACCCCAAAGAATCTATGAATAAAAGAGAAATTTTATTTCTCTTGAAATTTCAATGCAAAAAATACCTCTTTATTGAGAAATAGAAACTTGAGGAGTGATCATCTTGGCATTTTATAATAGGATAAATACAACACTGGGGGAAAAAAAAGTCCAGGTCACCTTGGAGAGATGATAATCCCAATGGCTCTGTCCTGACAATATCTCATCTGGAGTATTGAATTCTGTTATAGGAGAAACATTTTAAGATGGAAATTGTCAAGCTTGAGTATATAGAGAGTATGGTGACAAAAATGGAGAGGTAGCTAGAGAACATGCTAAAAACAAAATTGAAGGAATTGAAAATCCTTAGCCTGGAAAAAGGAAGAATTCTGGCTCACATGATAGCTATCTTCAGTGATCTTGCAAAGGAAGAATTATACTTAATCTGCCCAAAGGGAAGAAATAGAAACAATGGATAGAGGTTGGAAAACAGCATGGGGTATTTGAAAGAGAATTCTTGGAGTCAGAGTAGCTGAGTTTAAAATTCAATTATGCCACTTTTTACTTGTGTGACATTGGGCAAGTAATCTAACCGCTCTGCAACTCAGTTTCCTTATCTGTAAAAAGAAGAATTTCATTAAATTATCTCTAAAACTATTTTTAGTTCTAAATTTATGACACAATAAATTTCAAAAACAACAACCTAGATTCAGGTTCTGAATCACAGAACTTCAGAGCTAGAATGCAGTTTAAAGGCTATCTAGTTCAACCCCAGCCTGGTCAAGAATAAAAATTTAATGGGGATAAATATGAAGTTTTTCACTTGGTTTTAAAGAACTACCTTTAGAAGTACAACATGGGATATGTGTGTGTTGGGGAAAAACTGGGACTTTTAGTGGACTATGAGCTCAATTTGAATCTGTAGTGTAACAGTAGACAAAGCAAACCAATGCAATCTTAAGGCAGGGTTCCCAGAACCATGGCTAAAAATCCCTTATCATGCCACATCCGGAGTATTAGAATCAGTTCTAGGGCCAGTATTTAAAGATGGACATTGTCAAACCTAAGCATGTCCAGAGGAGGTGACAAAGAGGAACATACAACTGAAGTGACCAAACACCAACAGAAAATTCCGTGAGAGCAAAATTGATGTCTTCATTGATATTCCAAAGGATCTGTGATTTTGTCAATGCATATATATAACCTTTAGTCATGGACATTGCAACCTACCTGTGCCTGTCAATCCTGTATGACTCATGTCAATATTCTCCCATAAACCATCCACAAAGAATCCAGCCAACATGATAGGGACTTTCCTTCCAATCACATGGACACCAATGGAGTGCATGACAATCTGTCAGTTATAACTCAGTTGCTCCATGTTTGCCCCACAATTTTTTCTAGTCAGACATTTCCTTTGTGATACCCTTTACTCTGCTTCTCCCACTTAATTCCTCATTTGTAAGGTGTTGCAGGCAACACACCCTCACCATGTACCTCTCTGCTGCACATAGGATGACCATAAATTTTAATTCTTTGCAGACTGCCACATTTATTCCTTGACTCGCAGCCAAACAGCTAAGACTTCCTCTTTAAAAACTTTTTATTTCTCCAATGTCCAAATACTATTCTACATACAGAAAGTACTTAGAAACATTCATCTAATTGGAATGAAGTGAAATGAAACTTTTCTCAGATTGTGAAATGAATCTAAGATAAGCTTTCCTTCTTCTAAGATTACATAATTATATCACCTTTTCACTTCCTGAAGTCACCCTTGGTTGAGTAACCTGAATGAGGGGAGTGGTGTGAGAGGAATCCTAAACCCAATGAAAGTCATTCTTGCATTTAATATTGAACTGGGGCAGCCCTGATGATCAGGGTGTTAGAAAACTTTTCAGAAGACCCAGGAGTTTGCAATACCTGTTCCCTCACAAAACTTTTATGAGCCTGCTCTGTAATGACTTCCTTTAAAACCTTGCTTACTCAAGCTTCATAAGACATACTTGCTATGTTGAAAATGGGCGTGTTAATAAAAAAAAATAAACCTTACAACTTCCTTGAGGTAAGTTATCAGAAAGGTTGGGCAATGAAAGTTAAGGTCAAGAGACAGAATATAAATTAAAATAAAGCCTCTCTTAAAACCTGTTTTGTGAGCCTTCCTGGGAAACTGGAGGAGTTTAATATCCTTGTGTCCCATTCCCCACTCTTTTCTTCAGCTCTCTGTCCATCACCCTACTGCCTGGCTTCCCCAACCTGGCTTCTGGATCCTCTAGGCTCAGGGTAGTTGGTGGAAGTAAGGATTCACAGATCCATCTTTGGTTTTGATCCCCTTGCTTGGTCCAGGAGGCACAAGTGAGTGAGTACTACCTTCTGCCTCCCATTTTTATAGCTTAGGGATCACTAATTTAGTACATGTGGAATTTGCTTTCTAGGGTGGGTGGAATTCAGTTGGAGACCTGAAGGAACCTAAGGCAGCACAGTGGATAGTATGCTGGACTGGGAGTCCAGTGGACCTTAATTCAAATTCTGTCTCAGAGGTTTGCTAGTTATGTGACTCTGGGCAGGTTTAACCTCCGTCAGTCTCAGTTTCCCTTATTTGTAAAATGGGGATAATAATAGCACCCAATTTTTAGGGTTGCTGTGAAGACCAAATGAGATATTTGTGAAGTGTTCTATAAAATTTAGGGTTATATGTAAATGTTAGATATTATTATTATCACTATATATACTTGAAACATACTCACATTAGACTTATAGTCTAATATCTATGCTGTGGTCCACCAGTCAAAAGAACAGACAGAAACTTTTACCCTGGATGCTATACCTCTCTCAGCCCCCTCTCTGTCTCAGTTTCCTGATGTTTTTCAAGTTCTTCTAGGGAATAAAAACCTGTCATGGAGACACCCTTCCCCAGATGACCTTCCATAGAGAAAGTAGCCAAATCATCCCATAGAATCAAGTTAAACCTGTGTTAATTAAAATATGTCCTCAAGTCAGTAGATATTAGGTCAGAAAGCCCTGAATGTTGGTTGGAAACAGCTAAGATACTGAACACAGTTCCTTGAATAATGAATGGGAGAAAGAAAACTATAACTACTGGCAAAGAATTTCTATTTTAACATTATATTCAATGTTGCATTAGCAAAAATACCAAATCTCAAAGACCGGGTAGAAGAAGATGAGAAATAATAAGATCCCAGGGTTTTAGAGGCTGACTGCTCTAAGCCCATGATAGAGTGCTAAATTGGGAGAACAGAGAGATCTGTGTTCAAATTCAATTTCATCCCTTGTGAGTTGTGTGATTGTGAGTCAGTCACTTAATTTTCCTGGGCCTCAGTTTCCTCACGTACTTCAATGAATTGTTTGAGGAACAACTAAGATAATGCATTTATGAGATCTCATCAATATTTATTTTCCCTCCAGAGATGCAGCTTATGGCCAAGTCATGTCTACCTGTCCTTTGTGTATCTTTTTAAGTTTTCAAGAGGTTTGGGGAGGAAGTCTACCCAGTATACTGAGTGTCTTGCCAAGTTCTCTTGCTAAGGTCTTTCTTCTTCAAGGACATTTGTTTACATTCTTTTTCCTGTATTACCTCTTTATCCTTTAGCCTATAGATTTCCACAAGACAGGCTTCCATTGCCCCTTTGGGTGATATTCAACTTCAGTTATTCAGAGGCTATAGTATTCCAGGACTCATGATCACACAAGATCACTGGAAGAACTGGAAGAATGTTGGTGTTTTTTTTTAAAGATGTGTCTTTGTTTCAGGAAGAAGTTTATGATTATTAAGAGAAATTGGCTATTTCCCAAAGGTAATCCAGACCATTCTCCTCTTTGTGTTCAGTCCTGAACCCAGATCATGATTTCTTTGCAGTGTATATCCAAGATATATGACTAGTTAGATAGTGGGTAGACATACAGATACACACACACACGCATATATATATATATATACACAAATGCACATGCATATATATACATATATATACATAATGCCCAAGACATATAGCTATGTCTATAGAGTATATAGATATGTCTGTTTTACCTTTAGGAAATTGCAAAGAGCTTTATAGAATTTTTTATTCCACTCTGTGATATTCCATATTGACATATGGAATATGTATACATATATGCCATATATCTATAATCTTGTGTGTGTGATTTCACATACATGTAGAAATAAATAGAGTGTTAGGCTTGAAATTAGAAAGACCTGGGTTAAATTCTCATTCAGATATTTATTTGCTAGTTCTATAACTCAGGAAAAATCATTAATCTCTCTAGGCCTCAGTTTCCTCTAAATGAGAATAGTGGGGTTGATGATTCAATGACCTCTAAGGTCCCTTCATACTCTAAATTTATGACCCACTGTAATCCAATAATCCCCTACAAGACTGAATGCTCCCACATCACCATCCTCTACATGTGTGTTCCTTATATTAGATTAAGAAATTGATGGACATCATATTCAAGTATGGCAGCACATAATAACAGGGAGAACTCTAGACTGGGAACAAGGAAATGTGCTTTCTAATTTTAGCTTTGCTATAAACTCACCTAGTGACTTTAAGGTAAGTCACTTAATTGTACTAAGTATCAGTTCCCACATTAGGAAATAATAATGTAAGTATTATTAAAGATGAAGAGGTCCTCTACCTGCTTCTTTTTGCAGTCAGTCATTATTCTATTTGTATCAAGGCCTAGAAACTGCAAAACCTCATAAATGAGATCCATGATCACTCAGAAGTTTAGTCTAATTATCTACACAGAAAAAAATAAGTAGATGAAGACTATGTATTGTTTAGATGGTGATACGAAGTTGGATAGACAACTTATGTATTATAATCTAGATAGACAGGACAGAGACAGATCAAATAGTTAGGCAGATAGACATACAGAGAGATTAGAGAGAGAGAGAGAGAGAGACAGAGAGAGAGAGAGAGAGAGAGAGA